>NW_008657796.1:102813-125259 GCF_000695815.1 Acanthisitta chloris | reverse complement strand
GCAGGACTGGGCTGGTGCTTGCTGGATTTAAGGCAACTGCCCACTGAAAATCTCAGTATACTCTCCTCTTTGACTAAGTAATCCAGTTTTCCATAACATCAAGCATTTTGATGTAGCTTGGATGCCAACTATTCCCCAAAAATCTGCAGTCAACCAAAATGATTGACAATGTTAAATTTATCTCATACACTTGAACTCTAATAATACTACTAAAAACATGAGAAGGCTGATGCCAAGCAAACTGACCTTATGAGCTGGCAATGGGAAGAGTTATTTCTCATAAAAATTTCTGAGGTAAACATATCTTTTATAGGAGTCTTCTGCTCTGAATTACCTTAATCCAAGTCACACTGTGATGATGGAAATGACTGAACACATGAAAAAACAGAAAATAACTTCAGAAAGAGATTCCCTGTAAAGAAGTCCTAACACTATGCATGTGCAATAGAAAAGCTGCCAAAAGTCCACTCTGCAGACCCATTGCTATCTGAGCACATTCATACCCTGAACCCCTGGGCACAGTTTCTGGTGAGCAGCAGCTGTACAGAGCTTCAGAGGACAAACAAAATCCCCCAGAGCCCCTTCCCAGGAAGGAGGGAGCTGGAAAAGAGAAAAAGAGGCAAACCTGAATTCTGTGTCATACAGGCTAGGCCAGGAGCCACTGCTGAAATTATCAGGGCTCTGCTAGCACGAGCAAGAATGACAGGGCCCTTTCTTCTAATAGTGCACAGTGCTGCAGTGGAGGACAGAACATGCCCCTTCTGCAGAATGTGAGCTGTGCAGCAGCTCCTTTCTGCCTGATATGAGAGGAGGCTCATTCAGAGTGTTTTCACCAAGCTTTTAACCCAGAGATGTTCAGGGGCTGCCAGTTGTTCTCCAGTACTGGCCCATGCCAATCCTGGGCAGGTGGGTTTTAGTTGGCAGGCAGGAGCTGTGTAGCATCACTCTCTGGGCACAGACACCTTTGGCAGGTGTTGAACAGCTCCTGCCTCTGCATGGGCATGGTGGAATGCCTGCACCATGCAAAGCTAATCTTCATTAGACCAGGCTACCTGGGGCAGCAGGAGCATTTGCTGAGGTTTGTGCCCCCCAAAAGCCACAGCCAACAGAGATGTTATGTTCTGCTGCTTTGGGATACAAGTGGAAGGTGAGCAGTAAGTTCCTGTGGCCTTGGTTCTTGATGGGTCCAAATGAAAGTATTGCATCTTGTCTGTAGTGGATCTGGGCATGGGGTGTCCTAACCCTAACACCATTAGAAGAATAATTTCCATGCAACATAACATGGAACACCATGTTACTATTAGGAATCCTGTTCCAGGGCATCACCATCCTCTCAGCATTAGTGCACCTAGTTTATCAGCAGCAAATCTGGCCACTGTTTACCCTTTTCATAGAGGTAGTCAGACTGAACCAAAGCCTTTGAGCTCCACAGGCATTAGATTTCCATGCACTTAAGGTGCAGCTCATGAAGAACAACCCTTTAGTACAGCAATGCAAGTGCAAAATGCTCAACTGTTCATTGCCTTTTCATGTAGAGCACTGGTTATATCTCCCTACAGGAATCCTGATAGTGCTTCTATTTCCTGAAAGGTATTTACTTTTTCCCTGTGCTTTTGAGAGGGCAAACACTCTCTCGTAGGCACAGCTGAAGAAGCCATTTCCATTTTTGAAGGTGCTGGATCAGAAGGGCTTGGCTGAAGGGCAGTGAAAATTAAGACCTTCATCTTTCCTATGCCTCATCCATTCACTCTGTTTTCAGAAACTCTCCAGAAACTTCTGTCTCACCATAGTGTCCCACATAGAAGGTCCACAGCTTCTATGCATCGTGGCCCATGGAGGATGATAAAACCAGTTTGGCACACAGGTAGAACATAGAACAAGGCAAAGGAAAGTGGACAGCTGAGACTAGGAAAGTCTAAAACAAACTAATCCAGGGTGCCAGTCCTTTTTCTGCCACAGACTTGCTCCGTGACCGTGGGCAAATGCTTCCTCAGGAAATGGCTCAAGTTTCTACACTTGCCCTCTGCCCTCTGGTCTTCTGATCAAAATGCCAGAATCTTCAGGATAGCACCTGCACATTATTTATAGTGTTTGGATCTCAAAGTTCAACTGTTTAATAAATCCATTTAACTGCAATCTCAAGTGCAAAGCCTGAGATGCAAATATCTCATTCAAAAACATATTTTGAAGCAACAGCCACACACGGCTATAGAAAGATGATGATAATAGTGACTGCTTACAGCAAATAGTATTGCCCAAATTGATATCATATCACAATCAAAAGGTCTGAACAGAAGCATCTGGGCCATCACAGCAGAGTTAAAAACAAGTCCATCGAAAATGGATAAACAATTAAAAATGTATTGAAAGAAGAAAGAAAAAGAGAAATCATTCCTAATTAATTCTAGTGCCCTGTACAACCCCAGACTATTTGTAATCCTACAGGGAACATCTTTATTGATCTGGGGGACGCTGCAGCAGACTTCTGATGCTTATCTCAGCATAAAAATAGGCTCTTGTGATGAGCAGTGATTTAATTACATGACAATCACTGCTAACAATGCATGGCGAATACCAAAAATATGCAGAGCAAGAGTGGCAGTGATAAATGCAAGGGAATGGCATTGACTTTCAGTAAAGTCGTCTACTGCCAGAGCTGGAGGGAGACTTCACCCCTTCACGCCCCTTCTTCTAAGGTTGCAGCTGCTGTGTGACTCCAGATACTCACTCTGTGGACTGAACCGACCACAGGCAGACAGAAGATGGAGGGAGAAAGCAGCCAGCCATGATCAAAGCAAAATTTAGCACACAAGGCACTGAATCTAACAGTCTTTTTTTGTCTGTAGGAACATATGCTCTTTCCACAGTGCATCTCCACTTGAAAATGAAGATGAGATATTTACTTTGGGAGGTGGCAGTAATGAGCAAGTGAAAAATACATGGCTTTGCTGAGCACAGACTCAGGCCTTTAGAAGCAGTTGGCCTACATGATAGTGAGAGATCAAAGACCAATCAAATCCCATATTCCACATACAGTAGCTAGGATAGAACTATCAGCAGGTGTTTGCTCAAGGAAGAATGTGCTTTGTTTTGCTTCTTTTTAGGTGATCTCCTTAAAAAAAAGCCCACAGTCAGAGTAAAGAGTAGTGTCACTAAGACAACCCCCCTTTTATACACTTACCACTATGGAGGGTGCAACTGAAGTATTCAGCAGCATCTTTGAAGTCACTGTAACAATACCAGTGAGGAGACTTTCACTGCCCTGAAGGCATTTGGATCCAGCACCATTTTATCCCCACATCTCTTTGGAAGTGAAGGAGAATCTGGGATAATCATGCATTTAGAAGTGTCAGGCTTAAGTCTTTAGGTTTTATCATCTTCAGTTTGTAGATGACAGTTACACACTTAATGTGTTTTCCCACCATGAAAGTAACTTACTGAAAATGCAGAGAGCAAGAGCAAAAAAAAAAAATTATCCTTTCATCTGCTAGAAATCTGATCACAACAAATCAAGTGTAGAATGGAAATTGCCACCTAAATAGTCCCTATGTTCCCTGGGGAAGCATTCCCAAGCACAGGTTCCCTACCCACCAATCTACCCTCCAAATCACTGAAGCCCAATGCCTTATCATTCTTTCATGGACTGAAACCCACTCTCTAAATGTGCTAGCTGAGCCATTCTAGCTGCCGATAATTATGAGTGAGAGGCATAATCTGTTGACCATCTAAATCTGACCATGGTTGGCCCTGGAAGATGTATGTAGCCCAGAACCAGATGTATGGGCCCAGTCCATGAGCCTGTCCTACCTTCCTTCTGCAAGGAATTCCTCAAGAAGTTAGTAGGTTGGTTGCCCTAGGACATCAGCACAAATGAAGTTTACACCAGCATGCCTTCTAGTTCTTACTTTCTTTCCCTGCAAGAGGCAGATCATCTTGTTCAGTCAAGAGGGAATTTGCAGGTGTTCAATCCAACACACGGGAACCGATTGGCAACGTTCATTCACGTAAAATTTAACAAGAATCACCAGCCCTCGGGTTAAAACCATGCTGAGAACTTGAACTCATGCCCGCCCAGGTGCTGCTGCTGTTGCAAACACCAAGGCCTGAATGCCACCTCCTGCTTTCCTGTGCTCAGTTTCATGATTTATGTCAGAAGAGCATGGCTTTTATTCAAAACAAAATGACCTTCTAAATTCTCTTGAAATGCTGCATTGTTTTCAGTCAAAGCATCACAGAGAAATGTAGATTAAAAATGCTATGATCTCAAGAGGCTGATTTTTCACTCCAATACTGTTTCTAAATGCTTGTGAATATTTACATTAATCATAAATTTATCTTTGGCTCACATGTTCCTTGAACTGTATAATTACTGTTGCTGCTGAGGGTCTTCCCCATTGATAAACTGTCAAGCAGATACTTTGTCCCAAAATGATGGAATTTCACCTGGCTTAACTTACCCAAATTGAGAATGATTAAAACATTTCATCTGCAATACAGCAGACTGACAATCATTTGTAGTATCTCAGTTTCCTTCTGAGTTGGTAACTTTTAGGATGCTGGGAAGCAGATATTCTTATCATGCCTCCATGCGATTTGAAGGGGTAGATACACCAGGGCCCTGACACATGCAGCTTTCCAGATAAAGCACGTGTACAATATTAAGTCAGAACATAAGTCATGACTAACACATGCCATAGTCTCTAAAGTCAAAGCTAACATTTCCAGAACAGTCTATCAGCTTAGTTAAAGGGTGGAAAATATAAAGGTTAAGGTTTGGTTAGAATGTATTTTGTCAACTTTTTCCTTAAGGTATCAGAGATGCCAAATTCCTTCCTGGTGTGAACCTACTGGTCTGATGGGAAAATAACTCCAGTTCCACTTCTGGTAACACCTGCAGGATCAGGCCCTCCAAATTAAAAATATAAAATAAAACCTAGCCCCATGTAGGGTACAGGAAATTAAATAGCAAGTGTCTGTTTTCTAGTGGGACAAACCAATTCAGGGAGCTGTTAGTACTCTTACCCCAGGCAGGGAATTAGCAGCAGCCAGTTTAATTTCTAGAGGACAAGCAGTTTCCCTTCTCCACACACAAAGTTGCAGGGTGCTGGTCTGCTGGGCAGGGATCTCCAGTCGGATTCCTGGGCAGCAGGGAGAGCCTGGGCTCCACCACTTTGTGGGGCACTCAGGAGGGGACTGAGAGGAAGCAGAAGGTGGCTGAAGCTTAAAAGTGGAGCTCTGCAAGCAGAGAAAAAGGAAAGTTGTGTGACATTTCCACCGACTTGCTTTACTCACAAGGTGCATTGCAGTGACTGAGTTTTACTGACAGTGAGCCATAAGAGAGCCAAGTCCTCAGTCCTGTTCTTGATTATTCAAGAAACCAACCTTCAGCAGCAACTTATGTTTGAGTTTGTATCGCATTTACACATATATGTCAAACACAGCTATTTACACACAGTGCAGCTAATGGATATGCTCCATATTCTGGTATCTCCATGATTCTACAGTCCAAAAGACCCATAGATAGATTTAAATTTCTCAATACCTTCTGGTCTTAGAAACTTGAGCCTGCAAACGCACTGGAATTACAACCTTAAATTAAATATATAAGTTTAGAAGTTCCATGCTATACATTGAATAGATTAGCAATGTAACCACTGATAATTTGCTTCGGTAAGTAGACAGAGATAGGTGTCAACAAATATTCTTAAAGAATCAAATGACAAATCTGAATGTAGATTTTGATGACTGGGGTGTGCAGTAAGTACACAAAAGTCTCCTTTCCTTTAAGTAGGGTCTAGGAAATTCCACATTTCTATAAGGGTGGTGAGACACTGGCACAGGTTGCCCAGGGACGTGGCGACTGCTCTGACCCTGGCAATGTTCAAGGCCAGGCTGGATGAGGCCTTGAGCAACCTGATCTAGTGAGGAGGTGTCCCTGCCCATGGCAGGGGGATGGGACTAGATGATCTGTAAGGTCCATTCCAACCCCTAAATTCTGTCATTCTTTGATTAAAGAGTTGCAAGCAGGTGGGGTAAGGCTTTACCATGGTTCCTGCTGCAGCATGAGATGCACCTATGCCCCTTACTCCACTTCAAGTAAACCCCAGTGTTAGTTGTTACACTGCACTGCTAAGGGATGTACTTGCTTACCTAGTCAGATTCTGAATATTACAGCACAGTATTTTGCAAAGAATGGGAAACCTATTGCCTAATCCAGAAAAATTTAAAGCATCAGCTTGACCTCAAATGTTTATTGCATTTCAAACAGCATTTATCAAAACAAAGAGCTCATTACAACATATATAGGTAGTGAAACATCCAAGCCCCTTCATTTGGTATGACTCCAGCATAACAATTAAAACAAATTATTTTGAAACCCAACATATCTACACCAAAAAAGAAAAAACAAAAAAAAAGACATCACCCTGTCTCCTGAACAGAAATCAGTTCCATGTGGAAAAATCCATAGGGAAAAACAACTATTAAAGTATCAGTCTCAACTTCTGAATAAATAAACAATTTTTCCCGCAGTTGAATGTTTTCACTCAAATCAACGATCAGATCTCACATGCCTGCTTGAATATGTCTGACTTTGGTCCTTACAAAATGACAAGACTACAGTATGATAAACCAGATGATAGTTTTAAGCGAGACAATGAGGCATTGTTTACAGAGAAGATTGAGAAACTGGTTTAACAAAAGGGTTCCGTGGACATCTATTGTATGTACAAGAAGGAGATTTACTGGAGATTTTGTAATTTCTACAAGGCTCTTTCCAACCAGCTTCATTAACTTGAAGTAAATCAAATCATGCAGAGATCTGGCTCAGCCAGACAGACATGCCGGGAAAGATAGAAAATGAAGAAGAACAGACGCGAGATGATAAGCTTTAGAATCTTTGGCATTTTTCATAAACATTTTCAAGGTTTTTAAATCTGTATATTCACCCATTTTCCCACACACACTCGCCTATAAATACATTATACATGTACTCTTTATACAAAATTCTGTATATGCATGGGTACACAAGCACACGTGCACACAAAGAGGCATTTTTGTGGCTTTTAAAACCAGGATAATCTTTCTTCTATCCTTCCATTTGCAGCTACACTCAGCTTTGCACAAGCAATACATTCTTTATCCAATCAAGTACATGAAAATGTGCCTGTCCTTACTCAAAGGCACAGTGGGGCTTGTTACTTTGAAAAATAAACTTCTGAAAAATCACTGAATCTGGCTAATAATCCAGTGGAAGATACTCTGGTGTTAGTTTTCCTTCTTCAAATTCATGCAACAGGCCCACAATATTGTGCTACGGAGCCACACACAACTCCATTTGGATCACAGATCCCTAAGCAAGGTCTTACTTGTTCTATCTTTAATTAGATGACTTCCAAAGTCTTTCTTTTTTTGGCAAAAAGAGACATCTCAGGTTTCCTTATTTCTTTGTACTGTGGGTACTACATCAGAGGATGTTGGTGATAACCCCTGCCTGGGAATCAAGAAGCAACTCCAGCTCTTGTACTACCCATGACTTGTTGTGGTGGCAAGTTGCTCGCACAATGTCCTACAGCACCTAAGGGACCAAGGGCTACACTCTCACCAAAATTAAGCAGGTTTACAGATGCTTTTGTGTTTCAGTTTCCCCAGTCAAACAACACGAATAGTGCTGGTTATCTGAAATATATAAAGCAAAAGCACAATAGCTATAAGATTGGTAAGCAAGCAAGAAATCACATTCTCCTCAGAACAGAAAACGGGGTCCTTTCTTCTGGCTTTTGATTGCTCAGTTTCCATATGACTTCACCTTCTGGTCCTCTCCTTCTGAACCACCAGGAAAGACTCCAAGAAGACACCAGTGGTGGGCCAAAGCCTGCACACTATTGCACAACCACATCTTTGGGCACCATGCTGTCTTTCTGCACAAGCACTTGTTTCTTTAAGGCTATAAAGTGTTTTTGTTTTCTCTTGGATCTGTAGTGTTGACCCCTCTGGATTTAGACAGGCAAACAACAGCTATGCTGAAAATATCTGATGAGATGGAATTATAAAAGGCAGTCAACAGAGTCTTTTCAGGTCAGTGAGTTAGCCTTTTCTACAGTCTCTTAATCCTTTCATGGCATAAGGTTCTCATGCGTCCATTGCCAGCAATGGATCTCTGATGATTCCAGTATCCAAAGAGTTAATCACAGGGATGAGATTTAAAAAGAAAAAAAAAGGGGGGGGGAGAGGAAAAAGAAAACCCCACAAGTGCTGGATGAAATATTGAGATACTGTTGGAGCTCCTAGCTCTTTCTGCTAATTATGATAAAAAAACTTTTTAAAATGTACACTGCTTGAACAGAAGATGGGTATCAAAGACTCGTTAATTCAGAGCTTAAACCTTTCTAGGCACAGTGATTTAACTCAGAAAAGAATAGCTTTCATATCTTAATGTAAATCTGTTGGATATGTTAAAAACTGGTTCAGAGCATCTCCTCACATCAGCTCAGCTGATCTGCTACACTAAGCGGAATTATCTCTTCCTACATAAAACAGGGAGTGCTGCCACATCCAGCCTTGTCTCTGCAATCAAAGGAAAAAAATAAAAAATAAATGAAAAAAAAACGAAAAGAAAAAGAGAAAAATGGTGCAAGTTGCACCATCCTCTCCCATTCTCCTCTCCACCCCACAAGCTAGCTCGTACATTCCACCTTGCTCATTTTTTGGGCTATGACTCCATGCCTAAAAGACAACCCAAAAAAGAAACCAAAGATAGGTGTTCATCAAAAACCACATCTTCAAAAGAACCAAGAAGTCTGTGGCAGTGATTCTAGTGTTGTTCTGAAGCAAGAAGGAGGGGAGGGGAGCAGTGTGTGTGCACGTGTGTGCATGGAGGGAGATGCTGCATTCCCAAATTGTGCTGCATCCTAGAGCGCACTCCGTTTCTTCCTAATGGGACTGGAGCTGCTGTATGGTTTCAATTCAGCATACTGCACCTGTAAAAACAAATAGACATGACGTTTGCAGTTAGGTAACTCTAGCTCACTACAGTGTGTGTTAATGGCTCCCCAAGGACAAACCAAGGGAAACTAAGGAAGGTTCAAAAGTAATGAATCATTTTCTAAACACAGGAACATGGGGGATTAATTGCAGGAAGGATTTGAGAAGTCATGCATCATTTCTTGAAACAAAAATATTAAAAGCAGATTTTTCTAATGAGATACATGGGGTTCTACCTGATTTTAGCAATGTAGGGTAGATCTTTTGGGTTTGTTTTGCTTTGGGAGTTGTTTTTCTTATCTTTCTGGAATTAACCTATAAGTTTAATAAACTTCTCTCAGGAGTTTCAATTCAAGTGGATCCCAATAGACAGTAAGATGACAGTTGTCAAAACCATACACAGACCTTGGAATGTTGACATACTTAATCATTTCAAAAAAAGGAAAGTATTCTCCAAAATAGAAGCTGGACAAAGCTGCCTCCACCTTTCAAAACAAATTAATGTGCAATATAATGGTTAAAACATGTGTGATAAACTGACAAGGATGGTGTAACCTCCAAATTGTCTGTTGTGCTAGAGAAAAGTATTCCCACTGAAATCATGGAGAAACTTTGGCTGAACATGCCATCTTTTTCACTCCTCCTCTGTCTTCTGTTCAACACGTGGGGGTTGTAAATGGCTAATGTACAGAACTCTAACTCATTGCAGTACCCCAGTGAAATGCTGATGCATTGATAGCACATAAAACAACGCAGACAGAGGGGCTTTGGAGCTGCCATGGATGACTTTTCACTAGAGTGTGTGGCTCTCACTCAGCCTTGCTATTTTTAGCACCAGTGGAAAACTCTGAGGTTTGTCCCATTCTAGAGACTTTTATCATTCCTCTCATAGAAAATGGTTATCATTTTCCTTGGAGAGCTCAAAGGATCCCAAAATGATAGAAACCACTCAAGGAAATGTTACAAATGTAAATGTTAAATAAAGCATAAATAGAAAAGCAGCTTATCTTTAAACATAAACATTTAAAGGGCATATGCAAACCATCACTGCAAACCCAGTGGCCTCTAGAAGAGCAATGAAAAAAACAAAAATATGCTGAAGCTTAATGTCTCTATGTTTGCTCCTGTTTAGTGTTTTTCCTCCCACCAGCCTGTGGTGAGATTTCTTTGCAGGCATTACTGCTGCCACCAACCAATCTGGTGGCCTCTTGAAATAAATGTCACCAGAAGCTTTTTCCAACCTTCTTTCTACCAGATGCCTTGACACTGCATGTGAGCAATTATATTTCTGTCTCCAACAGCATAAAGTCTCTATAGGTGAGACTGTGATTCCCTTGTTCCCAGGGAGCAGCATCTTACAGGGAAAGTGTCACAATTCACAGAGAAAGGTACAAGGTCAGTGGGATCCAGGGCATCAGGATCAGGGCCTGAGTACACAGATTCTAGTTGATTAAAACAAAAGAAAGAATCCTTTATGTCATGTGGCTTCATTACCCAGCAAGACTATTTTCCCTCCTCCAAAAGAAATAAACAGATCTTGACATTCTAAAGGACTTATTGTTCAAATAATTTCCAGGAAGATAGGCGAGATTACTGAAGACAGTGTTGTTGTTTAAAAGAAATAGGAGAAGAGACAAGACTTGACAGAAATTGAGGGAGGATAGATTCTGGTCAGATTAAAAGTTATAATTCCATAATGGTAGAAGATTGATCTGATCAACCGCAGAGTATTTTATACACATTTCAAGGTTTTCTTTAAAGAAAAAGATGAGCAGAGCATTGTCCAAAGGAGGCCTGAAGCTCAAGCAAAAAGTCACGGAAATAATTCCCCCCATTCCTCCCCCTATCTTGAGAAAAGGGAGAATTCAGCAAATCCTTTTGGATGGTTATCTCTATCAAAGAGACTATTTTTCTCCTCCCTCCGTACAAATACCGGAGCAGAAAGGTGACAGAAACCATAGTTCAGTAACCACGCTGGGTGATTTTCCAGATCATTTTTAAGTAGGTCTTTTCAGGATAATTTTTCTGCAATCATTTTATCCTTCTGACAAAGGATTTTGGCTCCCCTCTCTTCTAACCCTCTTTCCCCCTCCCTTTGTGGATTTTCCCCGATTCCTTATCTCCGTTATTCAAAAGTGCATTGGCATTGTATTCCCCAAGCAGAGCACCCAGCCGCTCTCAGTGCCGCTCGTTGCCTCCGTTGGCAGTGGCCATTCATTACTTACCTTTTGAACATCAGATGGTACCCTGGAGAGGAAATCTAGTAGCTCATTATTGTCGATGGCATAGGGATTTCTAAGCTTCTTAGTAAATTTATTTATGCCTAGAAAAAAAAAAAGGCAAACAAAATAACACAACTCTTTTCTACACCCTTCCTCTAAATTGTTCAGGCAAGGTGAAGAGGAATTCACAAGTAAAAATTAGTGTGAAAACAGTGCCTCAGACTTAAAGCCACACACATGTTCCCTGTCATGTGGAATCATTCACAAATGCCTCCTGGATGAAGGTATTTCTCTACTTTGGGGATCATCTGTTGTCAACAACATAGTACAAAGAGATTGCAGCATGAATTGATTCTGGGGGATACTGTGGGGACAATACACACATTTACAACCAAGACTGCTGTTAAATCTCCTATTCTGCATGACCCAAGACATCCCCTCTCCTCTTGCCCACGCAACTGGAGGGCTCTGAAAACAACTGGGCAGGAAAAGGGCATTTTTTCTTCCAGTTCTTCTGAAAATGAAAGCTTCCCTTCTCCATTGTGTCTTATAGCTTAGCCCCTCTTTGAAGAGCCATGTTTGACAAGTTGGCCATATTATGGTGCTGTGGAAGCTGAAAAACCTTATCAAAAGGTTTACTTTATTTTGAGCTTTGTGGGAATAATGTGGCTTATTAACTGCAGCAAGAGTGCTCCCCATCTCCATGGACTTAGTTAAGATTCAGCTGTCAGAGGTGGTCCCTAGTCTGGACAGAAGATCCATGGGAGTGTAATGTTCATATTATTGTGGAGTTCAAGAGGTCTTTTCTTGCCTTGTATGAGGTCGTCTTCTAGGTGAAGAAAATCAGCTAACCCATTTTAAAGAATAACATAAAAATTCAAATGTAGATTGCCTCTGAGGATCATAATTCAGCATTCAATCCCACTGTGCCCCTGTCCAAAATCTCATAGTGGTTTCCCTGAAAATGCTTTCAAATGTGATGGCTGGTCCAGCCTTCTCCTCTCTCTGAAATGTACCTGCTTCACATCTGAGATTCAGCTTTTAAGCCATATACTTGTAGCAAAATGACAACACAATTTTCTGTGTACCTGATTTTTAAAAACCAGAAAATACCATAAGGTCTTTTGAGGCCTTGCCACAGGGTAGTTGTTTAACACGTATCATATTTGAAGGCCCTGTCACTCCAGATGATGTTGAACGGATGTATAGTTTTCATGTACTCACCATGTCTTCCATACAAGAACAGCAATATTTTGTTACTGAACTTTTTACTCCCAGCAATTTCTCTCCTTCCCTTTTGCCCTTTCTTTTGTTTGATTTAATCTTTTATTTCTTTTTTGTTGTTGCTGACCTAGAGTGGCTTTTTTTACTGCCACCTTCTCATCCCTTCCCTTTTCTGCATCCAGGAGAACCAAGAGAGCAGCAGATGCCTCATCCTCAAAGGGGTAACAGGGGAGTCCCTACAACCCAGAGCCACACTGAGATTGAGCTCCCATGGGTCAGGAGGATTAGCTGCACTATGTTCTCAACCATTTTACCTCAAGACTGAGATAAAAGTTACTACCCTAAATATGACAGGTGGCCATTTGGAGATGAAGAAAATCTTCAGCAGCTGGAATCATAGAATAGTTTGTGTTGAAGGGGATCATAAAACCATCTCATTCTAACGCCCCTGCCATGGGCAGAGACACCCTCCCTGTCTTGGTCGGTCCAAGCCTGGTCCAACTTGACCTTGAACACAGGGATGGGGCACCCACAGCTTCTCTGAGCAACCTGTTCTAGTGTCTCACCACCATGACAGCAAAGAATTTCTTCCTAATATCTAATCTATGTATTCCCTTTTTCAGTTTAAAGCCATTCCACCTTGCTCTATGATGACATGCCCTTGAATGCCATCTCCTTTAGTGAAAGAGAGTAACACCACCAGGAAAGCTTTATTTTTAAAAGCTCCTCTTTTACTTCATGATGTACAAACAATTTCTAACCCATGACAAAAGGACATGCTCAGTGCCTCCCACTGGGTACTGGGCACACTGCCTCTCCTGAATGCAGGGATATTCAGACCCAAAAGGCTCCTGGAGTCCAGGTCTACGTGGCCCAGCTCTGCAAACACATCTTGCCCACTTCCTATCATTTCCCAACTGAGAGGCTCCAGCACCAGGAAGCTAATTACTTTCTTGCAGAAGAACAATAACACTGAAAGTAGCTTATCTAGGCTAATGCTCTTCTTGCGGTGCTGTTAGAAACTTATAAAGAACTCTAAGAAAAGCAAATCATTGAATATCCCAGGGGGGAGAAATGGCAATTTTAAGAAGTTCATAACATCTTTATTCACCTCTAAGCAACAGCAGTTGATTGTCTGTGTAACAGGTTGTTTGATTTCATTCCGCAGACATCTATTGTATTTATCTCATACAAATGAGACACAGTGGAGTACTTACCCCAGATTAAAACAATGTACCTCAGAGGTATAAAATATAAAATAACTGTTGCTGCTGCCAGGACCAAGCAGGCTAGGACAGAGAGGAAAGGCACGGTCCAGTTGAATGTGCTGTAAGGAAAAAAACCAAACATTCCTCCTCAACATTTCTGTTCTTGGACACTGTTTGTACTCTGCTACCCAATAATAATTTAATGACCTCTTTGCAGCGCTTAGCACAGTCAGATATGCTGCAAATTGCCAATCCTTTGGAAGGTGGGCAAGTAGATTCCTACATCTGGATGTTATAATGGATTAAGGGAGATATCTGAGAGGCAGATATCATGATAAGGGAGGAGAAAAGGTGCTCTGTGGGGCTCAGTGAAGTTGTTTGGCATGTAGTGAGTTGTTTTTGTTTCTTCTTGCGTGTGTCGCACTTGTTACACATCTCTGCTCACCGGTCAGTTCTCCATTATTCATGGGTGGATTATCTGATCTGGAGATGAGGCCATGGCACAGGTGTAAACCATCAGAGCTGGCTGCACCAGGCCACAGTGGAGATGACATGAGATGTGTGTCAGTGTACAGCTCAAACGTGGCAGGATGCCAGAGTCAACCCTGACAATAACTTGGAAGGGTTTAATTCTGACATGCTACACCTTAGAAGAGCAGTTAAGAGCCATTTCTCTGTATAACATTAGGGGATAATATCCTATATAAACCTGTCTTTTTTCATATGGAGATATGAAAATACCTCCATGAAAATAGATATATTTCCTTATGTTTTCAAAATTCCTTCATATCTTGTATATAGGAGGCTGGCTTAGTAAGCTGTAGTATTCTAGCAGCAGTCCAAGCTTCTGCAGACTACCAACCTGCTTCAGATTTTTCCCAAGAGGAACACTCTCAAGAGGCTCAGTTACTATAGTATTCCAGACTTTTGTCGCATTGTAGTGAAAACCAGGACTTTATTTCATTCAGCCCTCTTATCTGCAGGCCCACGATGGACTTAAGGTGAGCAGCTACTGCTAACACATTTTTGAAGTGACTTTGTCCCCCTGTGCCCTTGTAAGACATAACCCTATGGCATGCATGAAACACAGAGATTCCTGGACTATTAGAATGCCTTTTAGTCCATAGATGGATTTATGGGTCTGGGCATCTGTTTCATACAATCTGCCTGCTAACTTCATCACATCATGATAACAGGGAGTAGGTAGAAGAGAGAATGAACGTGGACCACTTATCAGGCTATAAAATAAGACGAACTTCCCTTGACAGATAAAATTAATAGGACGCTACAAGAATTACTTTTAAGCTTCAACAGACGTATTAAATATTAAGTAAAGATAGGTGGGAGAGGACCCATCATTATCAATCAACGTAGCTTAAGTTAAAGTAAAAAAAATAACAAACCAGCTCAATTCAGTTAAACTATGAAAACTCCCTGTGATTGTGTAACTGGAGTGACAGACGGAAACTGCAGCACAATTCAGTCTGTCACTTACAAAAAAAAAAACCTTGGTAGCAATTTTTTAATGGTACATCACTGTTGAGTTACAACAGAATTCTTCTGAAATTACATCGGGCATCCACATTAATACCCAATGTGTTCTTTAAGACCATTGTTACCAAAATGAATACAAGAATTAATAGTGTTTAAGTGCTTTGCGTCTTCCTGCCATGCAGCTGGGCAGAACAGTGCCCTGTTCATAGACTGGAATACATCTTTGGGCCACTTCCACCCCAGCTGGGGTGTCCGGCATGGAACCACAACGCATGTGTTTGCTGTATTTTTAGCTTGAACCCAGCTCCTCATTGAAGTGTGGCTTGATCACAAACCATCACTTTGTGTTCAAAACAGAAAACAATGGGGGGTCAATTAAGCTCCAATAAAGACTTAGCTATAAAAGTTTGTGTCTGTTTGTGTGTGGGATTTTTTTTTTTTTTTAGACTCTTCACCTCCCTTCTTTGCAAGGTCAGGAATACCCTGTGCATCTCCCCTTATGAGACCCTGAAAACTCCCTTCGGGCTTCCTCGTGGCACCAGCAGGAAGCAGACAGCTCAAAATGGTAAAGAGAGAAGAGCATCAATGCATTGGTCAGGGACATAAGTGACTGGTAACCCCTGCAGCCAGGTCAGGATGGGGAGGGCGTGGGAAAGGCAACACTGACCATCAATTATAAGAGGAAATGCCTGATACTTCTGTGCCCACATCTTCAAGCAATATGTGTGGCATCCGTGACTCTGTACTCCACCACAAATTAGTAAGGCCAGAAATTTAGGCAAATGTGAAAGCTATGTCAGTAGAACACAAGGCTTCTTCTCTTCTCTATGTTTTGGAGAGGTTTTTGGAATAAAAGACTGTCAGAGAAGAAGCAGTGCTGGGACTGACCAGGTTACCCTGCTGCACCTTGTAGTAATTTTTGGAGTAAGACATTCACCCCACCTTAATCCTCCAGACTCCACTTCACTGTAAATCATGGCTAAGCAAGAAAAAAATTATTACTTACTTTTTAATCCTCTCTCCAAATGATGCTATTTCTTCTAGGATGCTTTGAACAGCTATGATGATCTCTTGGACCATGTGGATTCTCTCAATTAACCCCTTTTTCTCAGATTCCTAACCAAAAAAAAAAAAGAAACCCAAAAACTTTTAGTACATTTGGTATTTGCTAGCATGTTCACAGATATGTGAAGAAAGTAAGATTCCCAGTATCCCAATACTGCTGATGCATCTATGAACTCAAGTATGTTACTGAAGGAAGGAGAGAACACACACTCTGGGTTTACCACATACAATTAACATAAGGACATATAGATGCCTATATTTTCTTCCTCAGCAGATGGGCAGAGGTTTTTTCATCTTCTAACACAAATCAACTGCAGGATCTCAACCAGGATTTCACTGAGGAACCCAGTTGCGTGCCAAGGCAAAAGAGATACTGAGCACCCCTGATGTGGAGTGTTGGCTGCTCAGTGCTCCTCAAGAACAAGAATATTCTTGTGCAGAACTTCTGCACATCACTTTTCTGAGCTTTGTATGCTCCCCACAGCCATGATGTTTTCTGTATATAAATTAGCAGCAAAATAGTGAATGGAATATTTTTTGAACATTCTGTATACAGAGACTTATTGTTTTACTGGGAAAAAAAAAATCAAAGGAAAAAATTTCATTTTCCCTTTACAGCAGCCATCTCTCAACTTCATTTCTTACTGCTTATTTTAGGCAACAACATTACAGGACATTACTACACATGTGCAGAAATAAAAAGGAAGCACAGAATGAATTAAAAATCAAAATGACTTAAATCAGGGTTGAAAATCAGTATACAATTATCAGCATTCAGCATTTCTTTGCCAGCAATCTAACACACATACAGGCATGCAAATTGGTGTGGTTGCAGATATTCTAGCAAGAAATCAGCAAGACATTCACTTATTACAAAATGCAGAGCCCTGGACATTGATTTTGCATCACATTTAGACACTTCAAAATCAGTCCAATTTAGCAAAAAAAAACAAAACCATTTTAAGTCGTGTTTTAACCAATCAGTTCCCAGAGGAGGGAGATGATGGGAAAAAGCATTTCATATCATGTTCTCCATGCTTCTCACCAGTCAGGGTAGTGGAAAGGGTGGCTGGGAATGAGCAAGGGCCAGACACAGGCAGATCAACACTGCTGCAATTCTGCCTCTGTGTTGTCACCCACATTATTTCTCTGTGCAGGGGAGGGTCAAAGGCTACTTAAAGTCACACTGGGCCACAGAGGCGAAGGCTCTTGCTGCAGCCTTTTGGCACTACCATGCTGGGAGAGGGTTTGTGTGTGTCTGAGACAGGGCACCACACTACAGCATGTGCTGGAATAACCTCTGACTCAGCCTTGGATGCTGGGAAGCAGGCAGGGGAATACAGCCCTTATAACACTTTGAATTACTTATTGCCCATTTCTCTTCCCAGTAATTTTTAAGTTTAAAAAGCCAGCCAAAACCACCATGGAGTTATCAAGCTCCAGACATTTGAATATTTGCCTTTAGGTTGCAAGTGAGTGCACAATGAATAGAAGCAGCATTTTAAATAATCACACATTTGGGTGTGAAAATGAGTATTTTTACATTAATAAAACAACCAACAAAAATGAAACCCTTGGGGTGTGAAATAACCCCAGAACAAAATAAATAAATAAATAGTCAGTTTATGTGAAAATAGCACCAAAAAGTCATTTTCACACAGCTCCAGTTATAACCTCGTTAGGCTCAAATGTAAATGACACATTGAAATGATATTTAACTATTCACTCACTGGAATGGTACAACAGTTCCTTAGCCATAGCTGGCTCTTTTTGCACCAAACTTGGAAATAGAAGTTGGGGAGTAGCTCAAGGAAAACCAGACAGGGGGATTTTTATTCTGCCCAAATTCAGATAGAGGGGTAAAGAAACCACTCAAAGTGATATTGCAGGGCAAGCCTACTCTTGCTACCCAGAGCTGCAAGGCAGATCATCTGTCAGCTCTATCTGCATCATGCTGACTTCATTTACAGGTCTTCGATTGAGCTTGGAGATGTGGTGATAGTGCAGTTTAACCAACACAACACAACTTCTGCTGCAGCCATGAAGCAGAGCAAGAAAATAAAACAGAAACTACCAGTCCCTAAGATATAACGACAACTGAATGCCTATGCTTACCTGGTGTGCACGCTAAAATCACCCCTAAACAACAGTGCTTTCAATTTCTAATGCAAAATATGGCCAACCAATGTAAAGACGGAGAAAAACTGGGATGAGAAAGCCTCACGAATAAAATCAAACATTAGAGAGTAAAAGAGGCTGCAACTATCCTTCCAGTATCCACTGCAGTATGTGAGCAGAATCATTTTAAAATCCTGGGAATTTGTCAATATTGTTTCTTTGGTGCTATTGTTTTGTTCTGGAAACCTGCAGTCTAAACACATCTACAGGATGATTAGGTCATTGGTTAACCAAGAGAGAAGGAGACAGATTAAGTCCAGCAAATCAGATTTTCCAAATTATTTAGGTTTTGGAGTGCTGTTTGTGCTTTCTGAAGTGAGCACCTCACAAAACACTGTCAAAAGCAGTAAGATTCCATCAGGATGATAGTCACTGGTCCTTATTTATTAGTAAATGGGCAATTGTCCTACAGAAAGCTATATTTGAATGCTACCATATCTGTAGAAGAGGTAAAAAATAATCCTAAACACATTTTCCACTAAACAGTTTCCCATCTGGGTCCTGACACCCAGATAATTTTTCTCCACCCTCCTCAGGTATCATTCTTTTCTGATTTCTTTTGGATACATTATATTACGCTGTTTAAAAACAGGATTTGGATACCCATGGTTCAAACTCAGAGCTCATAAGCTTTTGCTTGAATTTAAAACAAAATATCCTGCCTGTTTCTGGCATTTTTTCCCCTAAAACCGGTAGCAAAACTTCCATTCCTTCAAGGCCTTTTTCTTCCTTATTTCTTAGCTGATTACAGCACTGTGGGTGGACCAAAACTAGTCTTCAGCCTCTGGGAAAGAATTAACTCCATCAAAATGAATTTACAACTGAGAATTAATTACATAATCAGTGTGTTACTTCAAATCTTCCTTGCATATCCTGATTTAAGAAACCTTCATTTCTACATTAATTGCCTGAACAAAACCACAAAAGGAGGTTTGCGAAAGATTAAGCATGTCAGGGGAAGAAAAACACAACACCATGCAAGACCCAGCAATTTCAGAAATTAAGTCTTTTGTGTCCAGCTAATGTACATCAACTTAAACCTGTAAATGAAGACACCAAACCTCTGCTGTACTGAAATATGTTTCTAGATTTTTCTGTTTCTGAAATATATGGCACTTAAATGCACTCAAAAGGTTACCACAGCTTTGTGATCTCTTTTCATTTCCCTGCCATATTATGCTGCTCCCAGACATTCAGGGAGAGTTGCAAAAGAAACTGTCATGTGACCACAAAATTGAGGTACTTCCAATGTCAAAGACTTTAAAAGTCTGGGAATATGGGGCAGATCAGGAGAGGACATCCACACCATTAACATCACAATTCACAATGGTCCAGAGCTGAGCTTGCAAGGGAAAATCATAAGGCTTATGGAGGAAGAGAATGAAGGCAAAATTCATCAATCGTCTGCTCTGGAGCAAAGACCAAATACAACCCATTACTGCTTCTTCTCTAGCCAAGCATCCATTACTGAACTGAAAGCTTGGATGGTAGAGGACTCCTAACTTCTTTTGATCGTTTGTTTCAATGATTAATAGTTTTCATCTTTACGAAAAGCTGTTTCCTATTTCTTAAATCTATCCTGCAGATATTTTTCCTCTGGATACATCCAAACCAGTAAGCAACACTCCAAATGCACAGACAATTCTTAGTGTTGTTCTCTAAGTGTATTCTAATGTATACTGCAAATACATGTACACGACTAAAAGTTAGGCTTGAAGCCACGAGTAAGTTCTAAATACTTGCTTGGGTTTCTTATAAAACACTTGCAGCAAAGAAACCTTGCATGCAACTTTCAAACAAGTGGTATTCATCAGCAGATTTTTGGCATGCCAAGGGAAACTCAATATATAAAGCTGAGGAACACTTAGGGGCAAAGATGAGGAAAAGGGGAGGCAAAAACATAAATGGGGATTAATGCAAAAGAAGGAAGAAAACAGGATGCAGGCAACTAAGTCAGGAATGAAAAATCTTGAGTATCTTAAGGAGTTGGATGAGTTAGTTTCCCTAGCCTTGGGCTGGCCTAACTTTCAGGATTAGCTTTCTTACAGTAGCTGTCTCATTATGCTACTGCTGCTACAAGCACATTAGGGCAATGTTTTACCAGAATTTATCCAATGTACCAGATATTAATTCCTCAGTGTATTAGCAACAAGCAAGATAGATGGAAAGGGAAAAGACAGGAAAATAGCTCAGGCATGCATGCCTTTTTGCTCTGCTATTATTCTGGGGTTTTTTAGAAACAAAACACGCTGTAGTTATTTAGAAAAAAGCAGAATTAGCCGAAGTTGGATTTAATTTGCAACTTGCTCTGTGCTAGACTACAAAACTCCGACCTTACTGATGTCCAGCAAAACCTGTGCTAAACAACAACTTAAGGCCAAAATACTCGTCCATGAAGAACTTCTGAAACCAAAAAGATTTTATTGGGTATAAACAGCAGACCACTGGCCTCTATTGTCTGCAGGGAACACTTCACTAACAGCTCCAGTCTAGCAGCAGAATTAAGCTCTTGTGGGAGGTGGTAGCCATGGAGTGACAGACAGTCTCTTGGTAGCTAAAATGAATTCCAGACAGAGCTTTGAAAATAGTCACCACAGCAACCTTGAACTGGATCCTGCCTTCAGTGGGAGCCAAAGGCGGCTGAAACGAACCCAGCAATCTGCCTTGCTGAGTCACTGTCTTGCCCTGTGCTGCAATGTCTGCTGCGTGTCAAGGAGACCTTCTCAGCACTTCCAGGAGGATGGGTACCCAGGGAGGATGGCTGCCAAACTCTGAGCAATTGCCTCGTGCAGTCCTGAAACTGTGCATCACAGGATCTTTTTGTTTATTAACACCATGCTGCAAATGTGCCTGCCTGTGGAAATTTAGCGAATCTGAGTGTACTTGAAATAATTACCAAATAGAGGAAATGCAACACATACAGGTCAATTTATGCTCTCAGTTAAAAAGGTGTGAAATCTGGAATAATTCCACCAGAGCCAACAGAATCACTTCAGACTGGTATGAAGGAGAGCACCATCGGCGTTAAAAGGACACGTTTTAAAAGCAATAGCACATCATCCTACAGCTAAGGGTGGGGAATGCTGCCTGAAGGGCAGAAGATGACCACTTCACACCTTGTTCAGTCATGCTTACACTCTCTTTGCTTACATTAGAAGAATTTCATCTGTGCACAGAGGACCAGTAAAAGTCTCCTAAGCCCAACCTGAGAAAAAGGTTATGTGAAAAACCTTAGGTCATAACTCTGTTGCTTTCTCTATGCACAGGCATGAAATGCAGAGGGTTTAAGGATCATTTTCTGTACTTGCTCATGTTTTTGTAGATGTGTAATGTAACCCAAAGTCCCATGGTATTGCTGCAAGTTTTAAAGAAATACCAGTAACCACAACAGAATAAAACACCATTCAGGTGAAGAACGTGTGTGTATGGAGATAAAAACATCATCAATCTTCTTTAATTTAAAAAAGGGAAGAGGAAAGAAAACAAGTTTTTGTCAAAATAAGTGCTTTCCCCTGGAAATATTGCACAACTTAAGAACAATCACATGGTGATTAGACTTAAACTATTGATCATCTATAATCTAGTTAATTACCTTAAGCAGTATGGGGTACAGGAGAAAGATAGACCTATTCACATATCTGGCCAATTTGAAAGAAAATTTAACATTTCAAATAGTTGGAATTTTTAAAACAATGAGAACTCTCTAAGATTTATGTTCTCAGTCCAGTGACCTGCCTAGTGCTACTTACTATTTTTCTAGAGATTTAGAGAAGTTACAGTGTTGGCTTACCTACCTCTAGGTAGGTAATTCTCCCCAAGAGGAGAATTTTAGACTGCCATAGGGCTGCTAAGGTTTCTATGTGAGGAGAGCCACACCACAGTGCCCAGGATATCTAAAGGTCCTCTGCAAGTTCCTCCTTTCAGCTGCTCTCTCCCATCACCCCTAAACCTGTGAATGGGTGGGTCATGATGCTGATACAAGGACTGTGCCAATTTATGGGATGCCTATGGACAAGAGCAGTCCTAAACAATGCTGCAGTGCAAATAAGACATAATAAGAGACTATCTTCCAG
>NW_008657796.1:79091-102801 GCF_000695815.1 Acanthisitta chloris | reverse complement strand
AAAGAGCAAAGCACAAGCAGAGCAACCTCTGCACTGGGTCTTTTTAGGACAATTTTGTGGAGAAGGAGGATGTGCCTTCTCAGTCTGGACATACCCTGTGTACCATGGAGTATTTTCAAGCCCTTACCATCATTTCTCTTCAGCAATCTTAATGGGAGATGTTGAAATATTATATTGCAATTGTTGTATTGAAGAGAAAAAGAAAACCTAATGAAATTATTTATACTTTCAGAGAAGAAAACAATGAGATGATATTGTCTTGAATGACCTTTCCTAAGTATGGGGATATAGCATCTTACACAATAGACTCTTGGTTCATGTTTCAATTACTGACCTTTACTGTGGAGAAAATTAATGCAATTTTCATCGTAATCCACCCGTACAAATAAGATCCATACGGAAGGTTTCCACATGCTGAATCTAACTCAAATGGAAAATGTCAGCTGTTTGCTACTGGATGAATTTGACTTTAATTTGTTCGGCTGGAGTCTTTTTGAATTGTGTTCATAAAATCTTGTATATCTTTGGTACCTATTTTTGACAGAGAATTTCCTACATTAGAAACAGTGGATTTTTATCCTTTGGGGATTTTTTCCACTTCTGGTTTTTTCCAATACATAAGATAATAAACATTTCTTGGAAGTTGTCAAATAATTTGGCTTAAAGCCACGTGTCATTTGATTCTTCCTTGTTACATCCCACTAGCCAAGCAGGGCTACATTGGCTCACCACAGCATAGAAACCCTCTAGGAAAAAAACCCCAAAACATGCAGGAGTTGCTGTTGATTTAGTTTTGTCTCTGATTTTCTTCTGAATCAGTTACCAGACCTGGAAACAGTAGCAATTTAAGTTTTGTCTGTTTTGGAGGAGATGCAACCTTTTATGTAGACAACTTAAGATCTTGTGAAAACTCCAAGACTCTTTCCAGTCAGGTGCTATGACACACTCATTCACAGGTTAACTGTATGCTCTTGAAGCTCTGCAGTCATTATCAAAACCAGAAAAAAAAATAGAAATGGTCAACAATCAGACAACTTACATTGAGCTGCATGTAACTTGTCTATACCTTTCTACTGTCAGACAAAAGATGCTTCAGTGATGTAAGTTTAAAACAATCCTTATTGAGACAGCCTGACAGACCCCACAGCTGACATGACACAGCCTGAACTCCATATTCCAAGATGGCACAAATCCGAGAAGGCATTCATCCACCAAAGAGCTTGTGCCAAAGGGACAAAGCTCTCTTATCTTTTACAGTCCTCCATGCTGGTATGTGGGGAGGGCAGAAGGGGAAAAGAAGGGGGAGTTGGCAATTAGGCCCTGTCATTTAAGACAGATAGTTTAGGTGGAGGGAGTTAATCTGCTCTTGGGTTTTTGAACTAAGTGTCTGTGTATTTATAATTTGTAAACAGTTCATCTCTTAGAGGGTGTGTTACAATTCCCAGAAGCTCGGTCTGTTATGTCTAACAGGCAGCAGAACCCAGAAGGGCTCTGTGTGTGAGTATTTTGATACAGCACCATGATAGGAAACAGAAACAGTGACCTTGTATACCACAACCCAACTAGCAGATTTCAACTTTGGGAGCTCTTGTATTAGGGAGGAAAAAAAAATACACAGACTTCTTTTTAAAGTATAGTTGTCTGTTTAAATGTTGACATTGCCATGAGATAATGTCATAAAATTACATTTTTCTTACACTCCCCAGAGCGCATTGGCCACCCTCAGACTTGGAAAAGTCACTTAGAATAACCTAATGTACTTAAAGATGCAAGTCATCAGAGTACAAGCAGGGCCCATCACTGCTGCACAGGGGAAGCACACAGGGCAGAACGAAGACATTAAGGCAATGCTGCACAGCACTTGACATGGGACATATGTAGTGGTTGGCAATTGTCTCTTCTGGCAATTCTGTGTCAGAATTCCATAGGCCCATAACATCAGTCTAAAAATTAATATGAATTATGAATTATTATTACTGAAATGTAGGGATGTAAAGTGTTATCCTGATGAGAAAGCCTGCTGGAGGTGTCTACTGTGAGCATCCTTAGCAGGTCTATCAGATCTACGTGTCAAGAGTCACAGAGTGGGCATGAAATGGAAACAGAGGCAACACCAACTACAAAATGGCAGGGCCAAAGCATCTGCAGCTCAACACTGACTGCCAGGAGTTTTCCCAAACCTGCACACTTAGTTAAAAGAAACCAAGAATGAGAATGACAGTGAAGTTGTTTAGGGGGAAGCAAAAATGCAAAGTCACTAAACCCATATTTAAGTGACCCAGTTGTATTTATAGAGATAACCAAAGTCACTGCAGTTAAGTCTAGGGTAAATGTAACCTAGAATATTTTGGCATTGCAGCAATGAACTGATTGCACAGAACAGGGAACAGAGGATTAAATACCTATTTAATACATTTTTACTTTTTTTTCCCTCCAACTCAGCAGTTGCAAATGAAAAAGAGGAATATTAAAATAGAAGAAAGTAAATGGGATTTGTTCCAGCAAATAAGTTATGCCTTTAGGCATCATACAAACAAGATGTAGGGCTAATATACACAGGTATCTAGTTAGTACCAGGTACACACTAAATAGAAAGTATTGGCTTTTAAAGATATACAGTATTCCTTTGAAAAAGATGCAACTTTCATTTAGCAATTTCTGATGAGTTCCAGATATTGGTCCATTCATTTGATGCATTTTATGATGCAAAGAGTGAATTGTAAATGAAAACATTTAAACAATTACTGTGCATTGCAATAAACCTGTAATTTAACTAGATTGTCTGAAGTTCACTTTATAACTTTGACAGATTTCTGGTTGCTCATTAAAATATAACCACCATGGAAGAGCAGGTTAAATTTAAATAATTATTCCCATCAATTAGTCTGCTGAGCTTCAATTCTAGGGTCTGTGACTGAGAAGAGCTAAGGTGCACTTGCTCACTGTGGTATTGATTTACTTCTCAATGATCAACAATTTCACTGTAATTAAAACACAGAATATTCAAGAAGATCCTTATTAACTTGGTATGCAATTTGAAAGTTTCACATTGCCTTGTGAACATTTTCTTCCTAACAGCTAATGTTCCTTTGCATGCTGTTGCTCGTTAAATAATTCCTCACCTTTTAGCTTTGAAGTATTTATAGATTATCAGATCCTCCTTCACTTACTTATGTTTTTTCAAGCTGTATACATTAAGTTCTCTTAATCTTTCTTCATATGTCATGCCCTCTAATCCTTTTATCATTTGTCACTGTGGTTTGATAAACTTGGAAAAAAATCCAATGAATTTTTCATAGTGAGAAGAATGAGTAAGTATGTTCCAGTAAAATAAAAAACAGGCCTTGCCAATTCCAATTCTTTCCACATTTCAACCGCCGAACGAAAACTGTTTTTTTCCCAGGCTCTGAAAGAAATGCTGAGAAAATTCCAACCAGTCCTCTACAAATCACACCAATTCTGGCCTACTGAAGTGGAAATGCCAAATCATCTGGGGAAAGACAGTAGTACAGAATGTCATACAGACTTGAAAGGGAAGTGATGAGGGATTTTACATACTCATGCAAGTCTTCACACCTCGTCCACCCACTCACACCCATACCTAGAAGTGCACATACATGAACACGTGCCTGTTACGATGTCAAGTGCAAACTGAGCCTGCTCAGATTCAATTCATGTTCAGAGGACTAACACAGGTAATGCCACTACAGAATGTTACACTAACCAGTATTTTCCTACTTTTAAATCTGCCAATCAGCAAACTGCTGACAACTGTTTTCCTAGTTAGTACAGCTAACAACTGAAAAGCTCATGGAGAGAGGATGGTGGGTTCCTTCTGATTCTAGCTAAAACAATGAGATATGCTTACCTTATCATCTTCATCCTCATCTTCATCCAAGCCCATAAGCTCCTGAAAAAGCAGATGTCCATATTACAAAACACTACACTTATTTTTCAGTGACAGGCAATGTTCAAAAAGCTTATGATACTCCCACAACATTTCATTATATAGTTTTCTCCCACCTTCTGTTGAAGTCATCAAAAAAACCACCACCACTTCCACCTTTCACATATTATATCTTGTATTCAAGGATCCTTTCTTTTTTGTTTGTGGTATTCTGAACAAAGAATGTGATACTCTATACAAATTTAAGTCTAAATAAAGCATTAGTGGCTGTGTCCAGCAGTTTGGAAGCAACAGGCTTTTACTACCTGTACACAGCTTTGTTCTTAGTCTTGTAAATGAACCAGCTGGTATGTCAAGGCTGAGGACTCTATAGACAACTCATTCTATCCTCACTGCTACAATGACCTCTCTCTCCCTTTAGGGCCATTACTGAAACATTAGACTTTAGAAAATACTTTAGTATGAACATAATCAATCTCACGAATCACAGTCAGATTTCTATGCAGCATTATTTCCTCCTTTTAACTTCTATGCTGACAGGTAGAGGGGAAAACAGAAGACTTGGCTAAGGCTTGAAATTAGGAGCACTTGGCTTTCAATTCAGGTATTTAATAAGCTGAGCCTTTAACAGGGTCCTCCAGGTTTTTCTTGGTTATTTAATAGCTACATTTGAATCTGTGTACTACAAGTTAAATACAGCAAACATGCAAAGAATGTGAAGAGTCACAATAACAAGATGTTTTGGATTTGGGTTTTCTGCAGGGGTTGGGTGTTTCTGTTTTGGGGTTTCTTTCTTTTTTTTTTCCCCCCAGGAAAGCAGTTGCATCTAGTATGTAAAAGGCACTGGGAGCTCACATACTCAGAATTACTCTCTGGCTCTCTGGAATACCCTGAGCAGCTGAATTAACACTGATCATGGTTTACATTTCTATAGAAGCTTCCCATCTGTAAATCATAAAACATTTTACCCATATTCATGAATTTAGCCTCCTGGCAACTGGATCATGAGTACAAGGTTAATTCTGTTATTCACATTTTATAGCACAGAAATCAGAGAGAATTTGAGGTTCACTTTTACAAAGGCTGTTGCTTGCATTCCTCTATATACACAAAATATGTGTACTGGCACACAAAAACCAAAGGCAGTGCACATGCAGCCAAGGTCTGAAGATGGGAAAAATAAATGACTCTGTAAAAAGCATCAGTATTTTGAAGCAAACCTTTTCTCATCTGTAGGACAGATGTGACTCAGGGTAGCACCTGATTGTCTATTTTTGACCTACAGATGGTTAGAATCATAGACACACATAAAAAAGAAATCAGGTAATATTAAAGGCACTTTGACTACTTGTTCCATATGATCCCAATCCTGCAAAGCACTTTGGCAGATGTGTGATTTTGCTTATGTAAAATGCACCTCTGAATTTCATGGCATCATATTGCTTTCAGAATGTGTGACAGGAAAAGGGCCAAATTTCTGAGTGACCTTGCTTCAGTATTACTACAATTAGCTGTACTTTCAGAGGTAGTGTCCACTTAAATGATGCTCTGCTCATTTTTTCTCTTATGTGAAACTCTCCTCACCTGAACATGCAACAAACATACCACAAGATGCGTGAGAGGGCTATAAGGCTTTCTCTGTCTATTTTTTACTGTGTAAGTTATTATTTTTATTGCCTTTTGTATTTAAAACAAAAACATCTGTTTGCCTGGGATTCTCTCACATGGGAAACTCTTATTTTCTTGATGATATCAAGTAGTCACTGAAGACACACAGTGTCTCTCTGTGTTATTCTGGACTTGGCTGTAATTGGAGAAAAGCCTTTCTTTTACCAAGTTTTCAAATTAAGCCTCTCCTGCTCTGGATAATGTAACTTTCCCTGTTTTCCAAGAATCTTTCCACTTGGGAATGGATGAAAACTGAACTAGGAGCAACTTCTCACTAAAACTAATACCAGCAATTGACTTCTTAAATTTTAGGATATTATGCCTTTGTATAAAATCCACTTGACTCATTCAGATAAAGATATTCTTCATGGCTACCAATGTCAATCACCCTTTTATCAAAAGTTAAAAAGAAGCTGCACTTTGGCCTCCATTTCATTACTGTATTTATTTCACTTTTAAGAACAGAGTATTATGGACTCTCATTTCTATCTGTAATTACCATTGTTGTGTGAGTGAAAATAGTGGTCAACATCAGACAGCGTTTTGTAGCCCAACAGTAGCACTTTGTGACAATTTGCAATTCTTTTTGTATTTAAATCTTTGCTTTCTCCCAAGTTCAAAAATTGAAGGCTCAATTTCTGGGGGAAAAAACATTTATCATTTAAGAATAGAGGGTGGGAAGGAGGAATAAAGGCTTCTAGAAGCCTCAGATCACATGACAAGGTTTAAAAACAACTATATTCTCTTTTGGCTTCTATTGACTTTCTTCTTCTGTGAGTCATGAATCATTAGTGTGATGCAAAGTGTAATGGCAGGAGGGGCATGGGTTTTAGGAACTTATCACTTTCTAAGTCTTTCTTAATTCAACTTAGTTAAGAGCATTTGTAGTTATTTAGTAACTGAAATCCTACTCCTACACACTCTTGTTGTCTTCTCCTGCTACTCTGAATGGTTTATTGCTTGAATTGAATAACGAAAATTGAGAGGGTTGAGGTTTCTTTTCAGTAACTTCGAAATAAAAATGCTGTTTAGCTACACAACTACCTTAAAACCATTAAAATGCAGAGCACTTCACTCAAGGGCAGACTTAAGCTGGGGCTGCTCGAAATTACTGCCACTTTACTTGCCTGGGCATCTTGGGTGTTGTTGACCTTCCCTGTTGTGACAAGGGAGAAGTTGTATGCGAAAAGCACCAGCAAAGCCAGGGGCACCATGTACAGCTCCACAGTCCAGACGGTGACCACAAATACCTGGGAGAAATAAAGCAGCAGAAGGGAATACATACAAGTGTTTAAATAGAAAGCCATGTAAGAAAGCCTTTCAGTCATTATTGCCCTGTACATTCATCCCTGAATGTCTGTTAAGCTCATTCACATTATTATCTTGGCAAAGAAATGTGCTCGCAAAGCATGGACTCCCTCTATTCTGTTTGAGTTCATTAGGCTGCTGTTTGTTAGCTTCTCCTCCCCTGTATCTGGGGAAGTATAAGGCCATGAACATAAGGTTAGTCCAAAGGCTTTATTCACTCCTTCCTGGGACCCCCTCAAGCCTGAAAGCCTTTTGTCCTTAGTGCTAGTGTATAACAGACACACTTAAAGAGGTAAACCTGCTCCACTTCATCAAACCCTAATTGCCAGGGGGTCTTTCACAGGCTCGAGGAGAGATTTTTCCTCTTGTGCAGCAGGAGCCATGGATCTCCCTTGTCACTCCACAGGAGCTGATCAGCAAATGCATCTTCACTATTAATACACCTATATTCTTGGCATAGCAGCACAGAAAAAGGACCATCACCTTCCTGGAGGCAAAGCTTTAGTCTGTATGTGATGCATTATTTTGGAAATGGATCCAGGCAGCCTAGTCTCCATTCACATACCCTTGCCATTTTTCAGCTGAGCATATTCTGATTTCACTGGTTGCTTAGATTCTTTCTACCCAGAAATGGTATGTGTTTGTGTGTTTAGAGAGGCATCTGACAAAACTCACTAATAGCAAAACCAGAAGCCAAATTTTGTAGTTCTATTCTGCATATTGGATCAGCGAAACACTTAAGTAACAGTATGCACAACAAGAGTGATGGAGATTTTAAAAACACATAGGATCAAAAAAAATAAAGAGAAAAGGATACCAAGCCAGACTGCAATTCTGTCTTACAAGTACCAACGATACCTGAACAGACTGCAAACTTGGAGGGGTTGGCAATGCAAAGTTAATAAACTAAATCCAGAACTGCCATAAAATGCATGTTGTGATCCCATTTCCTTTTCTACTCATACATAGTGTTTCCAGAACTGCCTAATGCTGGTAGCAACTTGAAGCTATTTTAAGCAATCTCCTTTAAAGACAAGGCACAAACACATTTATTTGATTTTTTTTCTTCCCTCCAAAAAGAACCTGGAATGATCAGAAACAACAATCACATTTTCAGAATCATACAGGTAAGTGGAAATGAGTCAGGTCCAGTAAATGTATCTCAAACCACAACAAAGGGAAAACTCTGTGGGTGATGAGAAAGCTAAATCTCTACCTCTCCTCATCCTTGGCCCGTCATATACTACATATAAAGACAATGCTGGCAGTTGCAGAATGGGATATTTATGGCAATGTATTTTGTGTTATGGACCTGAAAGTGTAACCACGCTGTACCAAAGAAACACTTCCCATTGCATTCAGCAGTGTGAGAATTTATACCCCTACAAAACAGCAGCTGTTGTAACTTTTAAACAAAAAGACTTGTCTGGCATCAGACAAATGGCCAGTTAATACCTACCACGGGCCAAACATAAACCAAGAAACAATGCTTGTATCTGTAACCTTGCCCAAACAGCACTTGCATTTTCTAGAGCAAATCTGATTTTATGTTAGCTGTTGCTATGCAAGGAATTAGACTGTCATCCTGTTCTTGGCATTTGTGGGCCAGTAAAACAATCTTTGAGATATATTCATTTATGAAATGGGCTGACATCCAGACAATATATCCCCATGCTATTGATTTGCAGCACAGGAATGTAGGAGAAGATTTGGTTTTGATTATTTTTGGTCTTTTAGATCCTGCTTTTCAACATACTCAAAAATTAGAAGTGATAATGATTCCAACATCTACATTCCATATGTAAACTAGGCAACAGAAACACATAAATCCTGGCCAAGAAGGTATGGTACTTGATCTGTGTTACAGGAGTCTTGCATGACTTTAGCTAATAAAGACTTCAAAAATTGTGATACTCCCAGCTAAAAAGTCTTCGATAAATTGAAAGTTCTGAACTGAACAAGTTCCTCTGATGCTATTCATCTAACTCCCTTAGATGAATCTCTGCATGTTTTGTAAGACAAAGTGAAGGCTATACCTCCTCCTGTCCTACCTCAAACATCACTCCAAAGAACAAGGACCTATTATTGTACCTCTCTATATAGATATCTGCTTCAGGTACACATAGACAGATAAAAACAGACACACACACACATAGATATACATCAGATCCTTAGGTAAACTCCATGGAAATTCCTATTGCCAGGTGTCAATTCAAAACATTTACTTCAGCCTGTTGGAGGGGTTGTATTTACACCATCTCCCTGGGGTATGAGCAAACTCCACCAGCAAAAGAGACTCCACCAGCAGCCAGACAGGCAAAGTCCTACAGGAGCCAATGAAGCTCTTGAAGAACCTCTCTTCATTCACTCAATTGCAGGACTTGACCCAATTTTAGTGAATCTGTCACCACCCTATGTGAACATCACTCTGCTCAGCTGCAAGTGTAATGCAACCTTGCAATCACAGGTCATTCAGGCAAGCTACAAAACCAAGACCTTGGTGATTTTAGATCTTACAGTACATTTTGTGTCTTATTAAGTTTCAGACCTTAAATAAAACTTCAAACTTAATTACACAATCTCACAGGAGGCTCAATGGATAGCTGAGGCACACTGTCTTTTCCTTTCTAATGCTGACTGGTTAATCAGCTGCTGAGTTATAACTCAGTGACGCTTTGATAGAGCTCCCACATCTCCTTAACAAGAGTTGCTTTACTGCTACTGCCACAGTACAGGGAACTTTCATTATTGTGACACAACACAGACACAAGACAAATTGATTTAGCTATTCAGAAATTATTTAGCCTCGGAGGTATGGGAAATGATTGCTGTGAACATACAGTACATAATAAAAGTTCAGAGTGTGTTTATAAAGCGAATAGAAATATTTCTTCATTCTAACAGTTGAGGAGTTCTGCAGCATCAGTTTTCAAAGCAGACACCAAACAGGCCCATGTCCTATTTTATCAACTCTCAGGCAGCTCCTGGACACTGACCACAGCATCAGCAGCCCTGTGACACAGACACCCACTCCCCAAATGACAAGGTTCTCAATCATACATGTTTGCATTTTCTCCTCAGTGATACTAAATTATTTTCTTATCAATATATTTTGCCAAAACTTGACAGTGGTTCAGCCACTGATGTAAATAATGGCTAATGGAAAGAACAGTATCTTCTTGATTTCTTGTCATCCCCAGTCTGCTTTTTGACTAATACATAAGCTAGTAAGGGAAGCCATTAACAGATGCAGATCACTTTCTCAATACCACAGAAGTCAGGGACACAAACCAAGCCCCTGTTTCAAATGATCCAGTTTCAATAAACCTTTTATTTTTTCCTTCAATATTTCACATCATTGCTAGACCAAGATCTGTCAGACATAATCCTTTACATCACTGATACCTTTTCTGCTGGGCTTCACACTGTGCATGGGAGAAGTTAAAAGCAGCCAATTTCTAAACTAAGAGTCAAACAAGTGGAAGCAAGCTTTCTGCATTACTTCCTTTAATGCAATTTGAGAGTATAAAAGCCTATTATAGAAGTGAGCAATTTAATTCACAGCATTCTAAAACAATGATCAAAATAGAAACAGAAATGGGATAGACATATCTAGAGGGGGGAGAAAAAAAGTGCTCTTGAAACTAATATTTAGACTATAGCTCTACCTAGAAGAGAACAGCAATATCACAGCCGTGGAGAAAGGACCACTTGATTTCAGCTGATTAATGTGTTGCTATTTCAAAGGGCCTAATAACTACAAGTTAAAGCTCTGGAGGTTTGCAAGCCGTTTCATCTGAAAATCATTGAAGAGGGGTCCAACTGTTCCTGTCAAGAAGCATGGAGTTTGAACAACCATGAGAGTGGCCCTTTTGACAGCAGTACAAAAGATGAGAGAAGGCAGCCTCAACTGAAAGTAAAAACAAACCCTTAGAAACACGTTTCAAATCTGGTTTTTCTGCCCCTCTGGTTCCAATTTAGGATCTGACTATTAGGACCAGATTTTAGACGGGTGTCTACTAAAATATGCCCATAAAACATTTGTCACCAGCAAACCCACAGTCATAGGATAGAAAAGTTTTAAGAGGTTTAGAAACCTAGCATACGATAGGATTTTCTATGTGATTTTTCTATACAGTAATTACAATTTTTCTAACTGTAAAAAAAAAGGCTCTTTTTGACCTAGTAAGCCTTTGTGGAGATGTAAAAGGTGCTGCCTTTTGTGACAGAATAATTCTTAGGAAATAACCATGATGGGAGAAGGAAAGTGATAGATTCCATCAGATGGAAGAAATAAAAGTGAAAGGAGATTAAATGCATGTGAGGAACCTATGGTAAAAAGTTATTTTCTCAGCCAGTGTAGGCTCCAATGCTAATGAAGTGCCTCATCAGCAGAGCTGTGAAAAATATTTTTTGAAAATTCAAGTTTCAAAACTCACAATTTAACTGAACTCTAAACTACTAACAGCCTCATCAAAAGTTTCCTTGCAATTTATAAACACGATCTATGTAATTCATGAAGGCAGAGGGAAAACTTGAGCTGATACTGCTGTGAGTGTCCGAGTTAGTTTTGAACTAAATCAAATCACTGATTTTTCTTTGAGACACAAAGACATACTCCCCTTTTTTAACAGGGAAGAGGAATTCTGTATTTTAACTATCTCTGGGTTATGCAGTCTCAAGTTACCACGTATGCACAAATAGACTCTATCAAAAAGGAGAAATTTCTGAAGATAAATATTCAGGGACAAACTCTCTAGCTTTCTGGGGTTTTTAAGCATTCGGTCCCTCTGCCTCCCAAATAAAATACAGGATATTAGCCACCAACATAAGATCCTGGCTCCCCAAAAGGGCACTCAAATCCCTTGGAGGCAATAAGCCTGTCAACAACAAATTATTTCTGGCAGATACTTATTCTCACTCTTGGAAAGGGGGAGTACAAGAGTAAAGGAGAGAATGAACACACTCACATAAAGAAGTACATTTGTGCATATGTGTATATGTAGCTGTGTATATGAAGGCATCTCCTCCAGATATGGTCAATATGGATGTAGGAACACAGCGATGCTAGCCCATGCTAACAAAAACAGGGGTACATGGTGTGGGCTCAGCCTGATGTGAGTGCATTAATGAGGCCTGTGCTTTTGGGATGGCTTGTATATTGGACTAGTGAGAATATTTTAAAAGGAAGCCATTAAAAATACTGGAAATTAGTCTAATACAGCCCCACCTCAGGGCATGGCAAAAAAAGGATCGATACAACCATGTAGCATCAATTTCCTACTAAAGACACTCTTCCAAAGATGCATTTCAGAACCATTCTTACTAATACTCTCCCTTCCCACATCCATATGATGCTCCTTGACCATTCCACAACCAGCAGAGAGCACTTCTGTGCCACTTCATAGCCCTCAAGCTGGAGCACAAGGAGGGGCCAGTTATGAGCAGCGTTGCTCCCTCATTGCAATGCAATAACAAAGAACGTGGCAGGAAGAGAAATTATACTTAAATAAACCAGCACTGGCAGAAGAAACCTATTTACTTTAGATTCAATTTACTTTTTTTGTCCCCAGTAGAAGAACGCAGAGCATCTCAAAGGCGGCGTGAAACGTGAGCTGTATGGAACAGCAATGACCAAAATCAAAAATGACCTGAAGGAATAAAGGCCTTTAAATATTTATGTCATATTACAAATTATCTCTGCATTGCTCCACACATCAGTGTGCAACTTACTAAGTTTTTAACGGTGTACCACAGGCAAAAAAGCTGAGCTGTTCTACACAAGCTCTTTGTTGCAAGTGCAAACACAACTGGAATCTAAAAACAAAGAACAACACACATAAAAAAATCCACGTGAGCACCCCTGAGTCAAACTGAAGAATCAAACTGTGCTCCAAAAAACCTCAATCTGCTTTACGTGCATGACTGCACAGTACTGAGAAGTAGGAATAAAGAATATGTTTGTACAATTTGTTACTATGTAGATTAACAAGTTTATTTTTTCCCTTCAGAAGATAACAAACAACACAGCCATGTTTGCCCACCTCAGTTGTCTGCATAACCTAAACAACACAGTTGCAAAGCCATGTCCTGCTACCATATCCACATGTCCCATCTCTTCTTGTCCCAAATGCACCTTGCTGAGTGAGTTTTTTCAGGAAGGGGGGAACCTGAGATAGCCAACTTGCATACCAATTTACATTATGTGCAAGGATGCAACAAGGAAAAAGGGTAACAAAATCAAGGCTTTGAGGGAGAGGAACTGTGCTCATTGAAGTCACAATTTTAATACAAATTTGAACCAGATTAAAAGAGAAGAGAAAAAAAAAACAATGTCCCCACTCCCAACTAAATAAGACATAAAACAACCAACAGAAATAGCCCCAAAAACCACATGAACAAACTCAGACTGTTGAAGTCAATATGCGTTAGGGCCATCTTTGTCACTGCCTGCTTTAGACTCTTCAAGGAGATCTCATTTTCTTTGCTGCTGGTAGGAAGTAGAGGCTCATTTGTGTTTTAAATGAAAGCTGTGATTCATGTGCAATCACAGGGCTCTCAAGAAATGGTGCTTTAAGAAGAAGCATGTTCTTCTGCAAAAGTCACAGTGAAATCAGAAGAGCTGACAGTATTACAATCTGTTCTCCACCATCCTCTTGGGACACTGCCGTCAGGAGCTCCATCAGGGAAGGTTGGGATGCTATGCTTAAGACTGCAAACACTTACAAAATGTCCTCACTCTGAGTCTTAATTCCTGTTGTCATTAACATGTTCAATGGATTTACTCTTTACTCATAACAATGTCTGGAATCGGAAAGTGATAAATGACAACAATATAAAAAACAAACTAATTTAAAAGTGACAGTTTGCTTTTATTCTGGTTATTTAGGTTATATTAATGAGGTTAGCCAGCCTAGAAAATTGGAAAAAAGATCCTGAGATATATTCAATGAGGAGATAGGGGAAGAGAGAGGCACTTGGTTCAAGTTCATTTCACTGTACTTATCACCTGTTAAGTCTATATGCAAATTAAGATTTCTATATTGCATTCCAGCTATTTGACAATTATTTGTCACATTAGTCAGTGTGGATAATAATTTCCAACACAAAAGGGAGTACATCTGGGGGTGTCATCTTTGTCCTCTAAGGCACATACATTTAAACCCCAAAACCTATGCCCACCACAAGTCTAGTGGGTACCTCTATCCAATTTTCTTGTGGCTGCTACTTTATCCCTAATCTCGAAAGAGGTTAATACAAAAATCAACTACAACAGAAGTTTTGGGTTCTATATTTATGTATGTACAACAGTTTTAGAGTAAGAGATTTCAAATCCTTTTAGGCGGCAGACACTGAAGAAATAGCTGCTTGCCAGCATGCTGACTGGTCTAATTTTTCCCTCATGCTTTTATCTAACATATTTTACATTTCCTGTGCCAAGTAAAATACAGTTAAGACCCTCAAGCAATAAAGCTTAAAATTGAAAAAACAGAGGAAAAAATATTACAACAGTTTTCTATCTTTTGGGGTAATCTGCTGGGAATGGGCCAAGGGAATAAATCTGCATGTTATTTCTAAAGGGGTAACAATCACAGACCAAAGCAATGGGGGAAGATCTCAAAATAAAGAGGAGGAGATATGCAAGAAAAAATATATATCATAGCTAAATTAAACGGCCATTTTTAACTCTGATGCTTTGGTTTGTTTATCAGCAGGGTCATAGTTTTGGAATTATTCTCAAACAGAAAGTTATAATCTATTTGCAGGGAAGACAGGCATTATGCAAGTTAAAAGCCTGATCTTATAGTAAATAATTCTTCCCAAAAGCGTCAGAAAAAATATCTGTGCTATTTAAAAGAAGGCAAAAATGTAGGCTCATTTTATTTATTCTGGATAAGGTGAATACCTTAAAAGGGTCATGAAAAAATTTATCATTAGCTAAGCTGATAAATGTCCACTTATTTGGAGACATATTTGTTAACATTGTGAGAAACATTAGCAGCAAGGGTCAGATGGTGATGTAATTGTACAGCACTGGAAGAAGGGTTGGTGGAAGTGGTCTTACATTTGGGATCTCAACTGGGTTACAATTGGTAGCAAATTAGAGGCTTAAACTACTTTAATGACCTCCTCCTTCATGTTCATAGTGTATATCAGAGCTGAATGAGTAAAGGAAAAAGGGCTCTCTAATAAAGCAAACATTAAATTAGACTTAGTTCAGTGTTCAGTAGCAGGGGGATCTCACATAAGGATACTTCCTGGCAGTCTCCAGCTACGGCAAGGGGGGAAAAAAGCCCAACCAAAAAATAAACCCAGTTAAAGAAGAAATAGATGATTGTACACATTAATGATACAAAACTGTCTGGTACCTTCTTTTCTGAAATATCTAGTGTAAAAAAATGATTCCAGACTGAAACAGAGCAGAAGGAGCAAAAAATTAAATTTCAAAATACAAGAAAATAAAGAAAACTCCCACAAACCAGTAAACTAAGATCACAAAACCAGAAATCTAAAACCACCTCTAATGCGTAACCTAGTAAAACAATATCCTTCCAGGCAAAAAATTCCAGATTATTGTCTTGCCCTAAACTGTACATGCAATTCCCCACCACAGCCCCATGCCAGAGCCCAGAAGGTCTCTTCATCTACCTGAGATATATTTCCCACAGTCAAGAGGAGAACTGTAGTTCATAAGTGAACCCCAGCCCTCTGCACACCTGACACACACAGAGGACACCAGGAACAATTTCAGCAGCTTCATAATCTGCAGTGTAACAGAATTGGTGCAGTACAGAACAAATGCATGCAGAAGACTGTAAGATTTACTGTAATTAGATCCTGGATATGTTACTACTGTAAACTACGACACAAAAAAAATTCCGAAATATTGACAGTATGGCTATGCAATAAAGATTTTCCAACTAGCCAACCTATAGCATCTTGTTTTCCAAAACACAAAATAACCTAAAAAGAAATCAAAAAGTTCCAAGACTCTCACAATTTCAGGCAGCTGGTCAGGTAGAACTAAAGCCAGAAGATTGTTTATTTTAATAAAGCTATTATATGCGCAGCTCCAAATTAGGAATGGCAGGAGACTGGGGGATGCCTAAACCATCACCACCTGTTTGCCCTGAAAATCAATTAAAGTCACACTATCACAGCAATCCCTTCCTAGCTAATAAAAGTTATACAGCTTCAACGTGCGACTTTAGGTGCTTCGTGGGAATGTGCCTGAAATCTAAATCCTCAGTCTCACATTACTTTGATACTAAACACAACTCTGAACCACTGTAAAACTTGCCTTTTTGGGGTTAGAGGAGGTGTTAAGGGAAAAGAGATCCTGAAATGCTGTTTTGATGCAGTGGATTGAACTAATAATCAGCAAATTCTAACAATACAGCCAAGAACATGATACAGAGTTTGAAGAAGGAGAAAACTGAAGTCCTTTATGACACATGCCTGTTCAACATATTCTGTGCTGCAGAACAGATCCAACTTTACAAGTTGAAAGCAAGGGCAGTAGAGACATCCCAAGTGTTTTAGTAATTAAACGAATATGCATAATGAACCATATGCCCAAAGGGCCTGTTCTTCATGTGGGCCAGATTTTTGTTTGAATTTTTAATTTTTATATACAGATGAAACATTTCATATAATATAGCAACAGTGCAAAGGAACATGCTATGCAGGAAGGGAAGGAGGAACTACCCATGTGAGAACGATCAGAATACACTTGATGAATTCTGCTCCTCAATTTCCGATTCAGAGCCAAGAGGGTTTTTTAAAGGAAAAAAAAAGAAAGGGAAAAAATCCTTTTCTCCTTTGAACAGCTGTATTAGTCATCTGCTCAGAGTCTAGAAAAGAGGCATTAAATATATGTATATTTATATAGGTCATATTTATACATTTATGTGTGAAATGGATTAGTTACACCAACACATTTAGATGCTGCAAGACTAGCAAAAACACAGACACTCAAATTGAAAAGCTTCAGATCCACCAGAAAAAATAGCTATAGGATGGCTCTGTGGTCGGTAGGACCTGTCATGTCATGTGAGCTGCAGTGAAACAGGACACACTCATATCTGTCTGTGAAACAGGAACGGTCACTTTAAAAATGATGGGTCAAATTCCACTCTTGTTACAATAATGTTACTCCTCTGCGAACGTGAAGATACCATGGCCCTGCAGAAATATTAAATCTCCCAAATTCTTCTGAAGTGGAGCTGTGCTTCTCCTTTCTCAGCAACATTCACCCTTTTTCCAGTCCTAGCTTTTAAAGTACTTTTCCGAGCAAAACCAGTATCCTTTGCAAACATAAGCCATTATAATATTTAGTTCTCAAAATCAGCAGCAAAACTACTGAGTGCTGATTTTCAAATAGCCAGACTGCAACAAACCAAACTGCTTCTTCTAAGGGGCTCAGATCCTCTGGATAAATTTCTACTTGGCTTCATAAAATCAATGACAGGGATCAGAAAACTTGTCAGTGTGGACATCCTGGTTCAGGAGCAGAAAAACTTTCCTGCATGAGCTTTACCAGATTTCTGAGTAATTTTTTTCTATGTGTTTTGGGGGATAAATAGCAGTGCCTCACAGAAGCTCAGCTACAGCTCTGTACTTGGATAAACGAGTAGTGACTGTGCCATGGCTGACTTGGTACCACCAAGATGTGCTGGGGAAGCACGAGCTAAGCTCGAAGGGATGCACATCATAATGTGATCCACTTCAGAATTGGAAGAGTGACTTTGCATCAAACTCAGGAATTTAAGTTTTTGTGGGACTTTGGGAGTTCCCATCACTAAAAGTAAATGGCATGGCATGGAAGAGCAATCCTGGCCCCAGCCCTTAAAGTATTTGAAATAACAAAGTTGTAAATAGTGGCATTTGTTGCTCTCAGTCCTAATTCAGGGTCTGTGCTTTTGCCACTGCCTGGTTTGCGTGATCTAGTGGTCTCTGTGGAAAGACAGATAAACTTCAACAGCTGACAGAAGCCAAAAATTGACAAGGAGCATCACCTTTCCTGACTGTTTAAATCCTTTAAGGAAGTGTTGGAGCAATTAGAGAGGGAGTCTAATCTTTGCAGAGTGCATTAACACTCTCCGACCTCCCAGACAATAGATCAGACCTCAGACACATAATGCTTCCCTAAGGCTTTTTAACCAGAGCATTTGATCTCATGGTCACTCTGTGTGTGTTACTATAGGTATCAGTGTGTGAGACAGGATTCATTGGGCACTAAAGGGCCACTGTCTCTGCCAGTATTCATACAACTTTTAAAACAGAAAACAGGAATTGCTTTCATTGCAATACATGCTGCTGCAGAAGTACTTCTTCCCAGAAGAAGGAAAAAAAACCAAGATTAAAACAATCCAGAGTAGCTCTGCAAAACGTCTTCATTTTTATTAATCTCATATTTCCTTTCTACTGCCACTGTTTATTTCCCAGCTTTGGAATACAAATCTATTTTTAAAAAAAAAGCTTAGATTAGTTTTTTATTCATAGAAACAGTTATCTGGTAATAATTTCAAAATACTTCATTTCTTAACCCCTGCGGAGGGACTTGAGGGAAAGGGAATTAGGAAGACAGGTCTAGTTTATTAAGGAAATTGAAATATATCATTGCAAATAATTTTCCCAAATGTGTATATGGAAGTATCTGGGGAAGTTTTCTTAACTGCTAGAACAAGTCATCATCTAATTCCTGATGGGCATGTTCGGGTAAAAAAAAAAAAAAAAGCAGCTAATATCGCTGTATCAATTATGCATTTCCCATTTAATATCCTAAACATTTTAAGAAAATTTGCTTAGTGCAATTTTTTAATGGAATTAGACTTTCTTGTCATCATCTTCTGACAGAGGCCACATCTCATATGGCCAGTGCATAATAGGATGACAAAACCAGTTGACTGATTTCCACCCATAAGTAAATACTGGGAGCTGCAGACTCACTGGACACTGAGGGTTCCTCCCCATGCAATGTATTTGAGGTACAGTACTAGCTAAAAATACTCTATATTAATCTATTAATGCTTGCATTAAGAGCAGAATTTTGTTTTCCTATTCTAGACCTACAAAAAGTGCCTTTTGTGAAGTACCTGCACTACAAATAGGTCTGGCTGCTGTTTAAATAGGTAGCTCAAATTTGTCAAGCCAAGTGCATCACAAATGACAAAAAGGTCACATATACCCAGTATATTTAAAAACAAACAAGGCTTCAAAGTCAAAGTGTAATGCAGTTATTTCTAATCTGAACAAACAATAGAATGCATCTAATGAAAGCTGACAATTGGCTTTGATACAGAGCTGTGCTGCTCTTCTCTTCCATTAAAAGATGAAAGCTGAAGGAAAGTACAAAAGACAGTGACTTTCCCCCCAAAAAGCAAGGAGAAAGTTCTGAACCTGAGCTAGTAGAGGAGATAAAGGTTGTTTTAATGGCCACTTTTGTTCACCTATGACACTCATCTCTCAGTAAACATGCAGACGTACGTGGTTAATAATGTAAATAATACATAGTGACATTGGGTTATGGGTAGAATAAATCAATGTGTTAGACTGGGACAAAAAACCTACACGATTTACCTATTTATTAACACTTCTCAAAATCACAGCACTGCCTTTTAAACAAACACAAACCCCACCTGAAAACAAGCTAAGCTTGACTACAGTGCAGATGCCACAATAAAGAATAACAGATTTAATTTTCATGAAGTTGTGGGGGAAGCAATCAAAACTCTATTGATGCTATTGATAGCAGTGCAAACCATCACTTAGACAGCAGTCAAATTTATTCATAATTAATTGTACAGAATTTTTTTTTTAAAAAGTCAGATTTCTGTGATTTTGCAGTCATCCTATTGCTCCAGCTTTATTTCCCATTGAATACTGAAAAAAAAAATAAACCAACTCAAAAAGACAAGCGAAGGGAGAGATCCTGATTGAAGGTATTTTTATGATTACTATTATCCTCAAACAACCCAAGAACTTTTTGCTTACTTAAGATTAACCTCTAAGTCAAAGCACATCTTAGTTTCTAATGAAGAAAAGTAAAACTAAATGAGAAGAGCCTTTTAAAAAAATGTATTTGCTCTGTAGCTTCTATACTAATCCCCTTTTATTTCAGAACTTGTAAAGGATTCAACTCTTTCTTATTTAAAAAAAAACCCAAACAACAGCCTGGCAAGAAGAATGCCTTAAGAGAAATCCCTCAAGGTGTATCTGTCTCCATCATAAAACCAAAATGTTGCATTACCTTCAAATAGGAAATTTCTTCCAGTTGTCACGATTTCTGCAACTAGTGTTAGATTAGCACTGAGAGAAAGGGTGAATTAAATTAAAAATAAAATAGTTCAAGGAAGAGAAAGAAAACCTGCCAGAAAAAATCTGACAAAAGCCTGAAAGCCAGAGACAGCTCATTCCTGAGGGTCCATCGCCATCTACAGGCTTTTCCTCCTCTCAGAAAACTTGGTACTCCTATTCACACAGCATTTGCCCCAAAATGAGGATGGAGATTTGTAACTGATGTTAAATAACACAGGTTTGCTGAAGTTAATGGAGTTACAGTGATTTAAGCTACCTACAGACACATCTCTACTTATTCCCTCATTTTGGATGAACAAAAACTTCCTCTGTGTTTCCAGGGAATGCAGCATTGCTCTAAGCTTATATCTGTGTTAAAAAGAAATCATCTGTCCTTTTAAAATAAAAACTCAAATAAAATGAAGAAAAACAAATACTGGTAGGGTTGCTCTGCCAGTGACACGGGAGATAATGGTCAATGTCTACAATTTTCCTGTAAAACTGAGTGCTTTAAAGTACTTTCTAAGAGGTGCCAGGTCAAAGTAATGTGAATAATGAGACAAACCCAAGCAGATGCTGACTGAAAGAAAATCAATACACCTGTGGCTCTGGGGAGGAAAAAAAAAAAAGAGCACACTAAGTAAAAGAATTTTTAATTTTCATGACATCTTCACTTCCTAATAATACCATGGGTTTCCTGCCTTTTTTCTCTGTTTGTTTGGGCTGAGTTGTATCCCTTTTTTCCATACAAGCTTGCATGGTCAAAAATCCATATCAAACTTTAGGAATTTTACAGATAAGCTTCTCAAATTCTGGTATTTTCAATACTGGTGGGTAAGTAGCTTCTGTCTCACACTCCTGTTTAGTGAGTCTCACGCAGATGCAGCAGTCATACAACTTAGAATACTAATTTCATCTTTGTCTATGCAATTTCTAGTCTATGAATAAAGTTAACTTTCAGAAAAAGCAACAGGCAAATTGGGAAAATGAAAATGACTGGATCCTGATATGGAATATCATCTCTTTAGGACTAGATCAGCTAGCAAATGGTTACAAATAAATTCCTCTTAGTTTTTGACCTACCAGTCAATTGATAAGAATTACAAATCAGCATCTTGTGATAAGAATCACAAATGCAGAAGATGCTCAAGACATTTATATTGAAATTCCTTGAAAGAATTTAAAACTGCAAAAAGAAGTATAGCACAAGATAAATGGTAGCTTTCAGGTAGTGAAAACATTAGTCTTGCCCACATTTTTTACTGGCAAATTCCTAAAATCAGGATGGAGGTTTGTGAGGTAACAGTAAGAATCATGAGATAAATTCACATTTGACACATGCAAGTTCTACAAGTCCATCAGGAGTGAAGGAAGCAGTGCTGCCTTTATGGATAGAGAATTTCAGCTTTTATAAAACAATTAATGGTTAAAGGTTAAAATTAAAAATTAAATGCTAATCTGTGATTACTCTCACAATTAGGAGAACACAGAGGGGTTAGATACAGGAGTTCAGCGATGTTAAATATACAAATAAAACCAGCAACAGGCAAGAGCATTATTTTACAGTGCTGAACAAAGCAAAATAAATACAAGGGATGGAAAAAAAAAAATAAAAAATAGAAAATGTACAAAAGAGTGTAGGATCAACAGCGATCTTTTATAAAACTTTAAAATACACAAGACATGATATATTAGGGGGAAAAAAACCCAACAAAAATGGGCTTCATAAATCAAACAGCTAAAGTACAAAACAATATAGCCAACTCCAGCCAGACCACAAAGAGGGTTCGCTCTTCATAAACATCAGATCAGGCAGCTAAAATTATTACCAAAGCTCTCTTGTAACTGTCACCTGTGGTGGGTATAATTACAGGCTACTGCTGCAAGCACGCCCACGTCATATGGCAATAAAAGGACCTACAGCTTGCCAAGACCAGGCAGACAATGGAGAACATACACCACCTGACGAGAGCCCAAAAAGATCAGCCAGGGAGACTAATAAAAATGACAGCTTCGAAACAAATGACAAAGCTTCAACCACCAAAAAAAAAAAAAAAAAAAAAAAAGCGCTATCAAATTAGCTGGAAATGCAAGCACCGAGCAGAGTTCTCCAACAGGTCACAACTTGAGCACAAAGGCAGGCAGAAGGGTTTGTGAATGCAGTTAGTTCAGGTTTTAGCTAGAAAGAGCCGTTCTTAATTTGATTTTTTTTTCTATTAGATAAAATGTTTCCACATTTCAGCTTGGCTTTGCGGACTGTCATTAAACAGCCAAACAGATGAAAACTATATTTCCAATCCGGTTCTGGTGACTGACAGATAGCTAAACAGATATGTGTATCTTAATGCAGACACTTTCTAGGGATAAATCCATATGCTATAACAAAGCTGAATTTCTTTCTCATTGCCTTAATTCTCAACTGAATCCCTGCATACACATTCCCACGCTGACCAGCTGTATTGAGGCTTATCCTCTGACAGGACTGTTCTTCTACCCAAATACTTCAACTATAGAGTTTAACAGACACAACCAAGGTATTAAAAGGCTTTATTAACAAGTAAAACCAACATAATGCAACTAAAGAGTGAGAGGCCGTGATTTAGGTCTCTCTCATTACCAGGGCTAAGGGAATCATTCCTATGTGATGCATTCAAGTTTAGAGTACACAGCACAAAAAGCATGACTATTGCTCAAAAATCTCAGCACAGCATAGACTTAATTTAAAAGGAAACTCCCCAACCCCAAAATCAAGGGAATTGCTATATAGGGTAAATGCCTTGTTAAGCACACCCAGAGGAAATGAGTATGACTCCTCAGATGCAAAACATAGTTTTGCTTTTATTTTTGTTTTGGAACATTTCACTGGTAAAAAGCAAATCCCCAAAACTCCTGAGCTAGAAATATAAGGCCATCGGTATTTTTTTGAAGTTAAAAGGGATATTTGTACTGGTCTCTGCTCAGCTCCATCTCACCCCGTATCCAAAGCTTCAAACTTTGCTTTTTAAATCTTGTTTATCATGTTGTTGAGCTTCTAAGTGGTTATTTCCCTATTAACTTTGTCCTTGTTTGTTCTTGCATTTTTGAAAGAGCTGGAAATAACATGTGTTTACTTTGCTGTGTGTCTCTCAGCATCATCAATATCACTGTTGCTATTCCAGGAATTTTAACTGCTGCAGCAAAGCAAAGTCTGGGATCTCAAGCTTAAACCGTATTCCTCTCAACCACAGAAGAATAACACTGGAAACGTAAAAATTGCTGGGAAAAAAGGGTAAAACCACCTCCTTTAATTGTCTAGAGAAGCCTGTTTCTCATCTGAGCAGCCACTTGTGTCAGGTAACGTGCTCCTGACAGCTTTGCATGCAGAAATGGTGCATTTGCACAGCCACTGCCATGAGCAGGGTGGAGGAAGCAGGATGCAAACGTTTCCTCCGTCATTAGGAAAATGCTTTCACTGGGATATAATAGCTTGAAATCAAAACATACCTCCAATCCAGCCTTTTCACTGCAGTTCGAGACAATAATTTTAAA
>NW_008657796.1:74740-79057 GCF_000695815.1 Acanthisitta chloris | reverse complement strand
AGGGGAGGAAATGTTAGGGGCTCTGAAGAATTACTTACTAGGTCAAATTCCCGAAACCTGCCCTTCGCTGCTCCTCCAGCACTAGTTCTAGCCTTAATATGAACAAATTTCTGTACCAGAGCGTTATTTAACAGCTCCTCTATTTAAATAGAAACTGCCTTAGTCCTTTTGCCGACTGCTGCTTTAAAACTGTAGCAAAACACAAGCTGCAAATGGGCTGAGAACAGCCCTTAGCAAAAGCTCTACAGTAAAGGGATGTAAAGACCATCTCTTTTGCATTAATACTTTTTCTTCCTTTTTTTTTTTAAAGTTTTTTCTTTCTCCAAGTTCCCTATTCAGTGTTTGAAGAATACTCATTCTTCTCTCTTTAGGATTACATCTATTCATTTTATTTAGCTTTTTAATGTGGAGACATTTTAATCTACCATTACTTTAATGCTGTTCCCGAATAGTTTGGGAACAATGATTTATATTTCATCTACAGCTATGAGGATGAGAAAAAAAAAAAAAAGAAAGGGAAAAAAAAATACTATATCCTTCTCATCAATTACACATGTAGCCATGGCAGGGTTGGTTTGTGCTTTGTATAAGGGAAGTGCTTGTTCAAAATTAGAGGACAATCCATGGGGAAAATAACAAATATTTTAAGGAAGCTCATGTGAGAGCACATCTTCCTCCCCTAGCCTATAGGAAAGTGAATTATTGCCATCTACTGCTAAATCAAAAGTCTCAGTTAAATTTAACCTCTATCCTCTGCTCGGTTGGCCAGAGGTCCACGACATGTTTGGTGACAGTCTCTATCCGCAGCTGCTTGGATTTCATAGCTGCTACTGATCTCCCTTCTCCGTAGATTTGTCATGTTCCCTGTGAAACTTTCATCCCAAGAATGTCCCCTTATTGATCTATAACTCCCCTCCCATCAAGGAAAAATAAAATAAAATAAATCACTGTGTTGCAAAACAATGCAGGAGTTAAATTGGATGTTTTACCCGTGTATTGTTGTCATGTCCAGGGTTGAATTATGCTCAGTACAAACAGGGCTGGAACATTTTGTGCTTTGCTTGGGAAAGCCAAACCATAACATGCAGGAGAGACTAGTCCACATGCAGGCTGAGAGATTTACCCCAAATAAACCCCAGAAGGCTTAGATTTTGAGTTAATAAACATCTTTCCTGAGGGAAAAAGAACATTTCCCTCTTACTGATAGGCAATTAGCAATTTTAAAGGACACTGTCAACAAGCTAATGGCCTTTTGACCACAGTTCATCACTATAAATATAGCCCAGCTCAACAGGGGTCAAAAATGGTTCATGTCCTGTAAGATGATTGGTGTCTTCTCTATGAGATGAGTTTGGTTGGTTTAGATCCAGCTCCCATATCACAAGCTGAAGTGGCAGCATCTTCAATGGCACAGTCAGTGGAGGCGCCCAGAAGTTCATGGGCTGCAGAGTCTGACCTATCCCTCTGCTACTACTCTGAATTAAGCCTGAAGCAAACTGGCACACCAATGCACATACCTGCAGCCTCACACAGGCTGCCCTGGGACTCCTCAGGCTTCCAGTTCCCACAGCTCAAGAGGCCAGTACCAAACAAGAGGACATCCTTGAGCCCTCTCTGGATATAAAAAGCTTGGAGATCTCAACAGAGAAGGATGCTAAAATCACACTCCCGCAGCAAGGAGCCCAAAAGCTTAAGTTTGGGTTTGCTGCTGCAGCCCCAACCCCCAGAGCTTCCCAACTCTTGCATCAGCTGGCTTTTTGGGAAGCACAAAGTGCTCCAAAATGATCCCATGCCTGTCATTTTCCCAGCTGCCCACCATTAAATAACTGCAGTGGGTTTGACCAGAAACTCCACATTTCCAACACATTATGCAGCATCACCACATATTCCTTCCCTTCCTCCCAGTACTAAGCCATCATAAAATAATTAGCAGACACACTGCAATGTCACTGCAAAATACATAAATGCTGCCTGTACCTGCTGCATTCCTTGGCTGGCTGGGCCAGGCTGCCAGTGAGGGCTGAGCCAGAAAAATTGCTCCCACCTGTACCCACCCTGGCAGCAGCCTTGATTAGCAAGAAGACTAAACCTGATATAGTGGGAAATGCTGCCAGTAAAAATGAAGTATTCTGGCATGGGTGAGTGTGCAGGGACCCTGAAGGAATTCAGCAGTGAGCACTGCCAGTCACACCAGAGGTGCTATGGTGGCTGATTTCTTATCGTTTGCCTGATCCTGTCAATGTCTCTTGCACCTATCACGCAAACTTTAACAAAATATATATGTGATAGTAAAAATTCTGGTCAATATATCCTTTTAATTCACACCAGATTATATTTTTTAATGCAATTACTGTAATTTCATTAAATGGCATAATTACCATTAATGCAGAGAAAACTGTCAATAGAAGGTGTAATTATGTTGTATAAAATCACAAGCACAATGTGCAATGATGCATAATTTCTCGTGAAAATCATTCTGTGACTAAAATTAACTTTTAAAATATTTTTAAAATATCTATAGTACAGTAAGAATGATTTGGTTATTATGGACTTCACTTCCATGCCCAGTGAAGAAAGGGGAGCAAAGCAGGCAGGGAGTGTTTGCACACAGAAGAAAGATCCAAAAATGTGGTTTAAATGTGCATCAGAAAGGTAAGAACACAAATTTTTGTATACATGAGTGGGGAAAACAAACAGTTTATAATCACACAGACATACAAGATGACTTGTGAGCAGACACTCCCCCAGGCACATTTCACCACACAGCTCCAGCTTTTGGACACCAGTAATGCTGTGTGGAAGTGATGTCTCAGTGGATAAAGGTGTGACAAGAGGAAGGAGTGATTAGGGCCAGGCTAAAAACACAATCACCCTCAAAACTGTGAGTAAATTGTCCAGGGTAGGATATGAAGTGTGTCAAGCATGCGAACAGGACCACACAGAGATGTGCTAGACTATGTCTCTGGCTATCTTCAAAATAAAGACCTTTGTGAGCTCATCAGTGTCCTCTGTGCCTATACAATTAACTCTGATGAGGAATCACCAGATTAAAAGCACAGAATGCTGATGAAAAATATTATTTATTTTTTTATAGCACCAAAAAATCCATCTACTCACATGTTCTTGGATTGTCTCCTCACTATTTTAAATTAGCTTGGGATGATGTACCTTATAAATGAGAAAATATGGTCATAATGTCTTTCTCATTCACTCAAGTCCTGCCTGTGCTGTTCTCTGTTTCCTCCCTCTTTACCTGTCTCTCTTTTTCTCTCACACACTCAGAAGTAGCAGCTGATGTCCTTGTCATGCACATGAGCTGCCACACTAATAGGGAGGGAGGTGCACTGTAATGAAGACTAAACCAGCAAGATGTAAGATACTGTGTCTGCAGCTATTGCCATGCTCTGATGGTCTCACAAATATTTTTTTCAGTCTGGCAGTGGTTTTTGTCTGACTGCTGAAGAAAACAAAGTTTCCATGATTACACAGTGTGCTCGTCTTCCTACTCTTCTCTCCCTTTATTCCCTCTTGGTGGAAGGGGAATGGGCTACCTGTAGCAGGTAATACAATAGGGGAGGGGAGTTTTAAGGATCACCCAATATCTGGGATTTCACAGTGAAGGTATGTGGAATATGTAGAATATGGTCACAATGGTTATTGCCAGTGGCCCAAGGGACAACATCTGTAAGGAAAAGAATTTTTAAAGAAGGCATTTTATGGTTTGAGGGCCTGGCTGGTACTGAAGCTACCAGTGAGAATTTCATGAACCCAGCAAAAAAATAAGTGCAAAGCTTCCTGCATCTTCCTCACCTCATCTTTTAACCAATGTGTTAAGAGTGGATATTCCATACAGACTGGGGCAGGGAGGGATGCTGCACCTACCACGCTGTGTGCATATTTTCAATACTATGAACACTCACGCTGGAAATAGTGAGAGAGAGAGAGAGATATATAATTAGCATTTCATTTTAAGTGCCAGTGCTGAATTATTTCCATGTGAGAAAAATCAGATAGACTTAAATTTTGGGTTGTAGAGGAAGCCTGCAGTAATTACTCTGAGAGTTGAGTATTTTTATTCCTTTCCCATTACCTGCTTTCTGTCAGGAAACCAGTAGTATTATGGTATCCAGTAAAGACATTAACAATCTGTAACTTGTAAACTGCTCATCCTCTTATCCACTAGGAATCAATTCCTTTTTTCTGTAGACCCACTTTCCCACCTTCTTATATTTCTGCTTCTCCACCCCTTCCAAACTTTTTCTAGGTCTAGAAAACTGAATTTCACAGCTGTAACTTCACAATTATTTCGGTACAAAA
>NW_008657796.1:60353-74703 GCF_000695815.1 Acanthisitta chloris | reverse complement strand
GACATCAGCACTGGGATTTTACATAGGGTCCTCCCTTTCCAGCCCCAGCATGAGTGACCATTCTATTCCCTTGGGCACAGCCACATGGACTTCAGCAAGGTACCAGCTACTCTGCTCTCCACCAGCTCTTGAGCCATTCACCATATATAATATACATAATATGATGTAAATGAACTTCAAGCAACAGAAGACATAAAAATACAGAGAAAAGACCCTCTCATCCTACCCACTCATACGTGTCAGCCATCCCTCTGACCTACAGGGTGAAGACAGCTCCTGTCTTTGCTCTGGACCTTCTTTCCATCAGGGATAGCCTACTTTACTCATCTGTGTCAAATACACTGAAGTGTTTTCCTGAAAAAAACCCTTTCAGCATCTTACAATTCACAGAAAGTAAAAGCAGGAGAAAACCTTGGAGATGTGGCTGTTATACTGCTTAATAAACACTCAACTCAAAAACTTTCTTTCTGCATGCTGGACAACCACAAAACGATTTTGCAACCTTTAATGGCATGCCAGACATTTCAAGCATGAAGAAAATGTCACACCGCAGAATAAAAAGCAGGCAAAACCTTTTTGTGCTTGAGTGGATTATGAGAAAACTGCAAATGGGGTGTTTACTACCAAGAGGAAAAAGGAGAGAGCTGAAAAGTCGAACAGACAGGTGGAGAACTTGGCTTTTTGTTTGCAGAATACAGCAGAACTTACTGACCACCCTTTTCTTTTTTTTTTAAACCTATGCATTATTACAATCAAGAGAATAAATTTGCAACAGGCAATGTCAACACAGGCACAGCATTGATAACCTGTAATGAAGTGCTGCCTCATTGCAATGGAAGATGGAAGGGACAAGACCCATCAGCTCACTGCATCACTCAGATCATAGGCATCTCCCTACATCACCCTCTTGGTCACCACCTCCTTCCTTTCCTATCACCCAGTTGCCACGTTTTACATCAAAAATAATTAAAAATTCCACCACCATCACAGCCTTTGAATGGCGGCATCACCCACCATGGACATGGGCATCATCAATGCTTGGTACAGGTTGGTGAATACTTCTGCATCAGGTGAAGAAAGACTATTCCTGAAGGTCTAATTTCCATCCCCAGCAGGCCCAGTGTGGCCCAAGCTAACTTGAAACCCATAGCTCTGCAGCCACATAGCTATAAAACACCAAGAAGCGCAAATGACAAAGGGTTTGGCGCTGGTGGAGAGGAAAGCACAGTAACACTCAAGATCTTATATCACTTAGCCTCATGCAATAAAAGAAGAAATCCACTTACCACAAATGCTATCAAGCTCTTTACCGTGGACTCCCAGAGAAAGCAGCTCCAAAGGAATTGTATTGTATTCCATATTGCCATGGTGATTTTTTTCACACGATCAACATTTCTTGATAAGATCTGATAAATATTGAGTGGGAGGAAGGGAGGAGAAGAGGAGTTTAATCAAACACACTAATATCCTACTACTGCTTCAGAAACAGGGATAATTTAAACTACAAATACATGCCAGGGCACATTTTACAAATAAAGCCTCTATTTCAGAGACACATTCCAGCTCCTGTCTGCTTTCTGATTACACCCAAACCTTCCAGATTTTCCTCTACCCTTAAGAGAAAAAAGAAGAAAAAAAAGAAAAAAGACATGCCTTGATGCCAAAACTAAATAAAACAGTCACAGAAACCTACCGTCATCCTTGTACAATTATCAAAATACATCAGTGTCTCAGGAAAAGGGCCAGAGAAAATGTAGTCAAAACACTGAATCTCTTCTCTACATGTTTTGGATTAATCCATAGAAATAAATAGAGAATTTCACACTTATTACAGGGCACCTTTATTTTAAAAAAGAGTAATGGCCATTGTTCTAAAATCCTATGGACTTTTTACATAAGGAATTTAGCCCTGGTTTCTTCCTTCCTAAAGAAGGGAATAAGGCTCTCATTGAGCTTTAAGTGCTGCGAACTGTGCAAAATCCACAGCTATCATTTTCCCCACTCTGAAGCATGAAGCAGAACTACTGATGCAAGCTAGATCAGAAAGCAATTTCATGTTAACACAAACAAACCTTTTAATATATACAGAAATACACTGAATTTACATGTGTTCGGCATTTTATGCATAAATAGGTTTTGTACTTGCAGCCATGCTACAGTAATTCAAATCTTTCCAAAACAGATGCAAGAGTTTAGCCCAGACACAATTTTCACCTTTTTAGAAAATTTGCGGTTCTCCTCAGTAAAACGCTTTTCTCGGGGCTTGAATGTCCTCATACTAGCTTTTATCTAAAAGAAAAGAAAATTATAAAAATAACATCATGTAGTTTTCAATGCGATATTTCAGTTTCATGTCACCTGTGCTGTTCAGGAAGATTAGGAATTTCAGTATCTCTCACTCTTTTCAGCCTCTTCGTGACTCAAGTGTTGCTCTTAATACAAATTTTCTACACTGAGGGTGGTGAGGCACTGGCACAGGTTGCCCAGAGAAGTGGTGGATGTCCCATCCCTGGAAACATTGAAAGCCAGTTTGGATGGGGCTCTGAGCAACCTGATCTAGTGGAATGTGCCCCTGCCCACGGCAGGGAGATAAGACTGAGATAAGCTTTCGTGTCCCTTCCAATCCAAACCATTCTATGATTCTATGCTAAGGAAAATGCAGATGAATTAAATTGGGCAAGGCTCGACTCACTTGAGCAAGAGCAGAGCTGTGGTGCAGCCCGTGATGGCCTTTATAAATAGGATTAAACTCGGTAAAAAGCTGTAGGGTATAAACGATTGAGACTGACTCAACCACCTAAAAACTAAGCGCACCGTGTCCATGCCTCATTAATTTTCCTGTCAACACCCTGGGAAGAAAACATCATGGGTCAGCTTTTTTGGGGACGAAGTAGGTGTTAAAAGTAATGTATAATAAGATGAACATTAAGCCCTTTTTCGGCTGTTGCAATTGAAGCTGTGGCCACGGCAATCAACACCTCCTTCCTAAGGTGCTTGTGGTCACTTGTCAGCCCAAAAATGCCCCTGCTATGTCCCATCCACCCGGAGGGGCCACCACAGAACTCTGACAGCCCAGTATTATTCACCCACGACATCAAACACCCCTCCACCACCAGATGCAGCCAGGTCAGGACTTTTCCTGCTTGGTTCCCAGTTTTTAAAGCATCAACCCCCACCCTTGTCCTTGCAGATTCTCACTTTTCTTATACCAGCGATAAGCAAAGAGAAAATACTTCAACTTACAGGATTAAATAGGACATCCAGCTCCAAGTAAATTACTCCTTTTGAAGCACGTTCCAAGTCTTTATTCTTCAGCGTGTAACAACTTTGTTTACCGTTTCTAATCTATAGTTTGGGGAGGGGGAGAAAAAGCATCAATATTTTCCTGGCTGTAATTCACAATGTAATTTAAAGACACTGCAAACAAATAAATAAATATAACCCAAGCACAAAAAAAACCCCTCAACCCTTCCCTAAACCCTGATAATATACTTGGAGCCTGAAATACAAAACGACTGTTGGATTAGAGACCTATAAAATTGCAGATTAAATCTCTTATGGTCCAACTTTAATTTACAGACCTTGTACTTTATAGTAGAGCAGTGCACGCAATAACCAGTCTGAAAATTCTGCCCTGGAAGCCAGTGAGCTGATGGGAAGTAATCAGCCTCCGTTATTACAGGTTTCAAATGGGATTTTTCTTCCAAAGTTCAGGAAAAGAGCCACAAACAACAACTTTACCTACCTATTGCACACTCCAGTACATGAAACCACTTCTTAATGCTTAGTTCATTGCAACGTTGTCAAATTATTACCCAGCAAACAATTGCAATCCAAAGAAATGAATCAGCTGAAGTGGAGCGAATGCTAATGTAACAAATGTTCAAAATTAACTAATTCCTGTAAAAGACTTCTCCCCCACCCCACCCCACCCCTGAATTTCAATACAATTTCTAGACTCTAATCCACCGGTTGGCCCTATCTCATTAAGCATCTATTAAAAAAATCCAACCCAAGCAACGAAAAAAAACCCTCCCTCACCATTTTGTAAACTATTTGGCTCAAACCAAAAGCATTCTCTCTTCAAAAAGTGATGGCAGAAATGTATTTATTATACACAGTAGGATATGTATTGATTAAACATTTGGCTTTTTAGGAAGCAGACCAGTTAATTCTAAACAGCAGTAACATAAAAACCTGCAGCTTACCAAAAAGCTACATTGAGGGACTGTAATGATCAAGGATTAAAGATAACAGAGGAAATTTGGGGGCATGAAATTGCAACCATATTTAAAATGGCTATTGCTGCTCTGGCATTTAGAAGAGGCATTCATATAAACCATGGCAGACATGAGCCAGGGAACAAAGTGATTTCACAAGACAAGGGAAAGGTCACTTTCTTTCCAATGCTGCTCCACCCTTTCTATACCAAACAGCTCATCAAAGGGTAGATGGTTTTTCGACTACGTGTTGAGAGGGAACAGGGCTCTCATAAGAACCAGGTTCACATCCACAGTGGTGTCCAACCTGGACCTCCAGCTTTTAACTACGTTCTCATCCAAAGCCTTTCTTAACAGGATGCTGCCAGTTATCCATGGCTATGCGGAATTTATTTGATACCAATAAATAATAACAAAAACAGGCATTGGCCTAAACTCATCACAAAGCACCACTGATTTCACCACAAGAGAGTTTGCACAGGCTTAGAGCTGGCAGCAAAGGATTCTACACCTCCCAGAAAAGGGGCAGGTAAAAATCTACTTCATAGAACTGAAGCCCCAAAACAGAAGAGCTGCTGAAGTGACTAGACACTTTTCTAGGGCCAAATGGACTGGCATCAGGTGGTCCTGAGACCAATGATCACATACAGCATCATCAACCTGTCATAAAGGTTTCTGCTATTTTACCAGTTTGTTTTTCCTCCTTCAAACAAGGGTAAAAAATAATTTTTAAAATTACTGAATGACTAAAAAATGTGTTTGGAAGTTAAAGATTTAGTTGAATTTACCAAATTAAATGAAAAATGGATTTACTAATGGTAAGAACACAGAGTCAAAAGGATTTGGTTTGAGGCTGTTGGTCCAAGGGGATGCCCCAGCAGCAGATTTAGCTTGAGCTTTGATTCATGGGCTCTCTTGCAACAGGATAGAATGCACTTTCTTCCCAGTGTGTCTGCAGGAATTCAGATGTCCAATATATATCACAATATCCTAATTCTGGATTATTAATTTGGGAGCTGAATTTCCATGTATTTCAGGTACACGTATCATCACATTTCATCCTGTTACACTAGGAGCAACAACTACTAGGAAGCTCTCTTTATATTCCTTGGGATATAATTCTTTCTCACATCTTTCAAGAGCGTAACCCACAATGAGAGAAAATGTCACTGCTGCTATATTGATAGAAAAAGGAAAAGAAATGTATTTGAGCCTATGGTATTCTGCACTCAAAAAACGCTTTGGACTTTGGGGAAAAGACTCTTCATTTTAAGAGCTGGAGATGAATCAAACATTTTGGGTGTGTCTGCAGGTGTGTTCACACAGCAAGTTTTAAATCAGCAACAAATAGCTTCCATCTCTGTCTGGATTTGGAAATAGGGGTTGCTTGGGAAGCATTTTTAATTGTGTCATTATTATTGTTGCTATTCTAAAATTGAACAGGGCAGAGAGTAATGCAGTGCAAATATAGTTTTACAGTCAGTTTCATTTGGCATCTTTAATTCTAGGTGTTTGAATTGTCTGGAAAAAGATGTGCAATTATAACTCAGCCTAAGACTAAACATTCATATCCTAGCTTTTGACCTTCTTCTGAATTAAAAAGAACACATGAAAGAGCAACTAGCTATGAAATGTCCTGTCTCCACTACATTTTCAATTGGATAATTTAAAAAAAACACCTGAAAAAGAAGTCAAACAAAAGACTCTCTTAGAGTTTTGGCAATGTGCTGAGGCAGTGCAGTTCAACAAAAGGTACAGGGTAATGCTAACACCCGTGACTGCATGGAGATTAGATCGGTGGCATGTCTCAACTGTGCCCAGAAAAAAACATGCAAAATACTCTATGTTTTCATTGCATGCTGTTCTTGAGCCAGAGTTCAGATTCTGTTCAGCTTCTTCCTCAACCTCAAGAGACACACAGTCATATTAATTTCATTTTGGATCTATTTCTTTCTCCTCTCTGGGTACTTTTCCCCAGTTTCTGCTATTTGCTAAGACTGCTTTAACACTCCCTCCAGCTGTGAGCAGCCAGGGCTGGGCTCCTAGGATGAACCTCAATGTCAAAAAGATCAGGTTTCTTCTATCACCCAAACACCTTTTGCTACATACCATGTGAGGATCTCACATGGATTTTACTCAATGAATACTCCTGGTAGCTGTGTCTAAAACAGGTTATTTTTGTTATGATTATTAACATCTACTTACAGGAAAAGGGAAGGAAAAGACTATTCGAATTAAATGCAAAAATATCTGCAGGTAAGCAAGTTAAAAGACATAATATTATTTCCTTATTGATGATGCTTTATATGCTCACTGAATACTAATGTCTGCATTCACTGAAAGCTTCTTTATAGCAAACAGCATACTGGGGCTCAACCACCAGCCAAGACTGCCCATAACCCTGGGATTAACATGAGGACACTAGTGCCCGCCCACATGCTGCATTTTGCAAGGTTACCATCAGAAAAACAGTTTGGATTTTCACCCCATGGAAATTTCTGATGTTTGGGGTATTTTCTGAGTCAACACAGAAAGACATCCATAGTTTCACTGAACAAATTAAATACTCTACATCATACATATCCCTCCTCCATACCAGACCACACAAAGGAGATTATCAGTTGGAGAACAAGCTAAAATTCCTGTTTGCATTAAGTATTTAAACCTACAGAGGCACTTCAGGCAAAACACTGCCAGAAGTTGCCTTTAACTGAAGGAAATGTTCAGGTACATGAGACCACCGTACAGTCAAGGTCCAAAGTGCACCAGGTTCCTTTCAAATGAATGAATATATTTGCTAAACTCTTCACACAGATGTCCCCAGTAAAACAAATGTGACTAAACACAGTATTGATGCAGCCAGCCAATGCTAAATCTATTAAGCAACAACCTTCTGACCGCTTGGGAATTTTAATGAAATAGCAAAAGCCGAGATTGATATGACACAAAACACAGAGAAGACAGGACCCTTACGCAGCAAAGCGTGTTTTTTCATTGCTCTTGTCTCAAAGAAATATGGTTTAGTGGCTTCTTTTTTTTAACATTGATTTTAAGAAAACTTCACTCTGTATCCAGCTTTGATGCAGATTCAATGTCATATATTGATGACCTGACAGAAGAACACTGGCTTAAACCTCTGTACATCAACACCCGTGACGTGTGGAAAGGGTAATGGCTACTCTCCAAGGGTAATTCATCTAAAGCATTTGGGACCTCTGATATTCCTGCTCGAGCTCATTGCTGATGCACAATGTCATCCCATTTGCCCTGAATAACATAAAGCTGTCTTGTAATAGACACACACCTACCCTTATCAAAGGACAGATTTCCCCAGGAAAAGATGAAAGCAAGCCACATATTTAATCCACCTGTACACGAATAAAGAGGTTTTTGTTTCTCCCCAGCATTGTCATATATGGTGAACCAATTTTGTACAAAATGTCTGTTCATTCACCCCAAAACACTTTGCCCCAAACACTTCACTTTTAACAACCTTCTGTGGGATCCAAAGTAGAATGGAGATTTGGGCTCTTGGCAGAAGTTTGATATCCAAAGACCAAATAGATATGGAGCTGATGAATTGAAAGAAACCAGGCAGCCACATGAAGGCTTCCAGCCAGTCTGAGAAGGAGCTGAAAACCCTGGGAGCACAAGGATCCTAGGTGATACTTGAGAAATCATTCCTGTTGATACCGTATCAGTGAGCAGTGCGTGGTCGGGGGAGAATCTAATTTCAGAAACAAGGTGTTGTTTTTTCTAGAAGAGATGTGGGAGATTTTTTCCCCATACCAAAAATCCTGGTTCACGATCAGGATAAAAGTCAGAACAGACGACACACTTCACAGCTGTCTCTATTGCATAAACACAGTCATTTCACTTTTCCTCAAACTCTTAAGCTTTCTCCTGGAAAACTGTGCTATGGTCAAGTGCTAAGTAACTGCAGTCATCGGGTGTCTGTTCTCTGAATCCAGGCTATGGTTTAGACAATTTAGCTTGCGAAAGGCATACTTGTTTTCAGTGTATCGTTGGCTACTGACCTTGCTTGGCACTTGAAAATATTTCATAGACCTCTTCCTGTTTGCTGAAAAAAGGGTGCAGCTGAGGACTACTCTGAGCTGATAATCCGGCAGATAAAAAAAACATTCCATTCTGCTCTACAACTCTTCACTCAAAGGTCTTTCGCCATGAGGATATTTGATATTCTCTGCTTTCAAATTCATTGAAGCACACTATAAGCTCCCATGCCTCTAATAACTTGCAGCCTTCTAGGAGATAGGAGTCTCTTGAAGCAGAGGAAAAAAGACAGACCCTCACAAAGAGACACACGGTTGCTTTTACTAAGATCTAGGGCACAAAGGAACACAGAGATGGAAAGGACTTCTTTGATAATTAGTTCAAGTCCCCCAGAACCTACAAAACTTCTAAACCTATCAAACTTCTTTCTTGAAGTAATAAAGTTTTTGCCCTAGTTCTCTGTTCCCCAGGTTCTTCCTCAGTTTCTAGCACAAAAGCCTGCTCTGTTCAGTGGTGTACATGGTCTTCTCTTTCACTCCCCAGGCTCCAAGACAGCAATCTCCCTCTCAGCTCAAAGGTTAGGCAAGCCACACTCTATAGGTCATCTCTGGCACGTGAGTGATCCATTTTACTGAATACCCTGGTAGCACTAATCTGTGTCTTTCCCAGTTTAAATTCTGCTTCTGTGAAAGTTGCTGACCAGAGTTGTATTTGAGATGAGGTATGTTACACATGCTTTAGAGGAGAGCACTGGTTTGACAAAAAGGACGGGAGGAAAAATGTACCATAGGTTGATCAACGTGGAAAAGCAAAATGTAAAATACAAATCATTTCTCTCCCTCTATCCCCCAAATTCAGCCTCTTGCTACCAAAATGTGTATTTATCCAATACTGCTTCATCACATCTATCTGAAAAATGTCAAGTTTGCATCTTTATTCATCATTTGACACCTTAAAACTCTTCTCATGCTGTCCAGTTTTTTATTTTTCTTATTTGGTGCCTGTAGTAATCCTAGACCACAGTCAAGGATGAATGGAAAGCACACAAAATGTCACAGTCCCTGAATTTTTGTGCACTAAGATCATTCTTGTGTTAATGTGATGCTGAAGGTGTACTCATGTTTGCAAAATGCCAGTGTGGGACTACTGAACACATTTAACCCAAAATTCATTGTCAAATTAATTAAACATTGCATATCCCTCCAACACATACTTTATTCAAGGCAATTTTTCATTAAGAAAAGAATCTAGTCATCCATGAACAATTCCTGAAGTAAACTTCCCTCATGTGCTGACAGCTCACAAGTCAAACCTGTGCATTTTTAACAGGGAAAAAACTGGCAAATGCACATCTATTTTCAAAAGACAATTTAATGCCAGGCAAATATTAGTCCTGATTACCTAGAGAAATTAAACCTACATGATTTGTGAGGCTTCCTTGAGTCTTTAACTATTGTTCTCTTTTAGTATATTTATCTAAATGGTTCAAAGGATACATTCAAACTTACAGTTAAAATGACAACATACATTGAAATTCCTGTTTCAAGAAAAAGAGCTTAGAAAATTACCATTCTTTGTCTGAGCAGACCAAGTTAATAGGTGCAAAATGCTTTTTAATCAGAAGCAGAGACAAGTATATTTACACTAAATTTGACTGAAATAGGAGGCAGAGAAGTTTGGATGGGAAGGAAGAAGATCAGTTGGCAAGGGAAAGGATAAACAATTTTTATTTCATTTTTTTTGTCTCAAACCTTGGACAAAAAAACCTACACTGAATAGTTTGGACATTACCACACACATGCATTCCCCTCCTCTGCCTTGTTACATGCTTCCTAAGGGATACTTGACAAATGCCTATAAAATCAACAGAAAATCCAAATCTAACATCTTCTCACTGTGAGCCCACACAGCCTGCTGCCGATCATGCAGACCATTTGGCAAGCTCTGGATCTGCAGGAGAGCAGCTGCTCCAGCCACTCTCTTCCAGTAACATCAGAGATATGAGGACTTGGGGAAAAATTAACAAAGTGATCAAAAATGGAATAAAAGATGTTAAGAGGTTTTTTCCTCCCTGTAAACATCAAATCATCCTCCATGCCCAACTGACTCTAATATTGTTCGGAAACAGGAGATATGGACAACTCAAGCCACTAAAATAGACGAACAATCTAAAATATCCCCAAAAAGAACCTGCAGTCTGAGCCACAGAGGAAAGAGCATTGCAAAGCACACAACAGCATGTGGGACACCAAGAGCTGAGTATTTACTCCTCAGCTCCTATAGCTTAAGATCTTTATATCCCTGAACTGCAGGGGCTCCTCTGTTGCAAACTCCAGTGTGACTTGGAAAGAGCACAGCGTGGATGAAAACAAACACTTTCATGAAGAGATTCAGAAGCCACATTGCTTTTACTTCACATACACAAGAAATACACTTATTTAGACAAAATCATAACAAAACTGGAGCACACTGGCCTATTTCTTTACCACTATAAAGCATTCCTTAGGTTGGGATCATATCCTCTAAGTCAGCTCAAGAGTATTCTGGGCATTTCATTATTTATTTGGAAACATCAAATATCTACAGTTCCCCTCTCTGATCTTGATTGGCCCCTTATCTAAACTATGCTGATGCTGTGGGGCTTGTATGGCCTGCCTTGATCAGATGGGATCTTTCCCTTCCGTCTCGAAAATCATGTCTGGTAGGACACGAACCTATCACTGCCTTTCCTGCAGCAGCCCACCTCTAAAACTCAGAGACAAGCTCTTGCTTTAACCCTGAAAGACGTGTGCCAGCCTTTCTGCTGAGGTGAATACGCTTTCACAGGGATGTTTCAAAACAATCCTGCAATTTTGTAGTCTGTAATTTCAATCAGGATCCACCATCTGCCTATTCGAGAGTGCCATTACCCACAGCATCACACCGTGCATTACCGAGAGCATCTCACCACGGCGCGTAGCGCCGGAATCATGCAACACATTGCAAGCATAAATGTCATCATAGAATATTCTGAGTTGAAAGAGACCCACAAGGATCACTGAGTCCCACTCCTGGCCCTGCACAGGACAACCCCAAGAATCACACTATGATGCTTGTGTAATAAATCATCCCCCCAAATGTTTGTGCAGGGCTCACTCAACGCAGCAGCCTCCAACACACTGTGTAAATACCTGTCACATCCCCTCCTCTGCATAGGGAACCTGCTGCAAACCATCACTGCCTCAAAACTCAAGGAAACCCCCATACTTACAATTAAACCTGTTTACACAACTTGACTGATATGACACAAGAGTCCCATGCTGTTTCAAGCCTAATCTACTAATTGATTCAGTAAGTCACAGCCTAGAAAGTTCTTCCTAAATGTTACTGTAAAAACTACACTGTGACACTGCACATACACATGGAGATGTTTACATCCTCTTGATCTGGTTTACTCACTATTATTACCAGCCTTGTTTCAAAATTAAATCAGTCTTACCAAACACAAAGCTGCTTTTCCCCTATTTCTCTATTAAAGTCTTTTAATGACCCTTTCATGTTCCACTCTCTTTAGCTTGGCCTTTTTTTGGCTATTTCTGAAAAAGCTTCAACTCTCCTTAATCTCCAGAGCAACCACTTTCCCCTGAGCTTGCTTTGTTTCCAGTTTTGATTTTATACTCCCATGGTAGCGCTCACTCCTCACATATTTGTTTACAGAACAAAAGCCACCAGTCTTTAAAAGCACTATGGAGTGGAAAACACCCCTTTTAGGTAATTTTATTCAGCTGTGCCAATAACAACAGCTATCTCTAGTCAATCCTACTGTTATGTGCAATTACTTTCTTGGAGCAAAAAGAAGCAAGACAGAACAAAGACATGCTTAAAATGTTACCTTCAGAAGATGATGTGGAAACATACAGAATGACTCAATTATCTTTTCAGACCTACATGGCACATGGTACTGATGAAGTACAGACATTTCTGCAGTTTTTTTTCCAATCAACCAAATTTGTGCTTAAATGGGTTGACAATGCTTGTTACACTAAGGAGAACTATAAAGTCTGCCAACTAAGGCATGTACAGATCACAAAACCTGTTTATCTCTAAATCTGTGTTTCTTTATGCTGTAGAGAAAAAAATACAACTCGTTCCCAGCAAAACCATCAATGTTTGAATGATACATGTGGTATGGTAACTTACAGACAGCAAAGGGATGGCAACTTTTCCAAGAAAATCAGGGGGTTTATCTCCATCTTCATCAAACACTGTCACTTGCAGAACATCATGAATATCTTTAATAGGGCTGGAACAAAAAAAGTGCAGACACATGAAAAAATAATATTCAATACACATGCACACAGTCTCATCCACAAAGATCTGAGAATACTGTTTTACTAATTAAGTTTGTATTACCTTGGAGTATAAAATTAGCATTTAATTAAATTCCCCCCAAAATGAATCAAATGATGGGTATTCCCCAAGCTTTCCCCTCGTGTTTCACTCCCATAAGTAGGTGAAAAAACTACCAGACAGTGATATTTTTCTGTGTGTATTAGTGATGCTATTTCCAGCTTGCAGACATATCATGTTTTGTGATGTGACCCAAACAACAATAAAACCCACTGTTTTCAAGACATTATGGCTTTAAAATACATTGAAACCTGACTCCTCTGCAACCAAACTTCCACATTCCTCTCCAAGCCATTATAATTTTACATATGATACAGCTACCAGTGGTATAAAATATTAAAACTGCACAATGACACACAGAGACAAATGTGTTGCAGAAATTCTCAAAATGATGAGAAGGGATCTCTGGCAGCAGTGAATGCTCCAGCTAAAATGGATTCATCCACACAAAACAACCTACACTGTTCCAAAACAAATCTAAAACAGTGATAGCTTTTAAGGTGCTTAGTTCGAACTTTTTTCAATGGACAAAAATCTAAGGAGATAAGGGAGTTCCTAACTGGCTCTGTAGATTTGGTGTTTGGATTAGCCATGCAACATTAGTAATAAAGTTACAGACAGTCTGTAGCTGATATTTCTGAGATCGACAGGAAGTATAGACACAAACTTTCTCTTTAAATAAAATAAATTTGGATTCTTTTGGATTTATTTTGCTGGCTGAACATCTGACAAGACCCATCTGCTGGCACAATCTCAGAAAAAACAGTGATGGGTGAAAGCTTCTTGGGAACAAAGTAAGAGAAAGGACTCAGAGACATGCAGAAATTAAACATAAATCCAGCAAGGTACTTCTATCAAAGCCATCAGATACTTTTTATTGTGTTCTCATACAGCCCAGCTGAATGATGCTTTTGCAAGAAGCTTATCATTCTCAAACTCTTCTACCAGTGGAAAGATGCAAATATCATAAACACTCCATTGCCAGCCCTGGCAGTTGACTTCCTTGCCACATACTGCTACAGTCTTGGAGACATTTATCTCACTCACTTATTCACAAAAAACTTCATCAGCATAAAGCAAGATTTAAAAAATGTGCTGCTTTAAAGCAATACTGGAATTATACCTTTTGTTATTAATAAAGTCAACAAAATAAAAAAGAGGATACTTGGATCTCCATAAAAATTTGGAGCAAGCTATGTTTGGCTAGTTTAAATTCAGAAGATACACCAGGGACAACAGGAGCTCTAGTTTTCTGCTTACTTCAAATTAAACAAGAATTCTAACAGGGTTCAATGAAACATATTGTATTTTAAATTACGGAAATGGAGGCTTGAGTATCTGGTCTCAACTTTCTGTTACATTATCTCTTGGATCCAGCTATGACTCCATTATGTCTAGTCATGATTCTTCCTATAAATATCACAGTAATTTTTCTTTTAATGACTTCTATTAATAAACTCCATGCGAGAACTAGTAAAAGGCAAAAGGCTTTAATTGAGTTATATTTGAGATTTCTCCAACATCCTCCCTGTCTATGAAAAAATGATATATCTTAAACTTGACCTTTGTATTTTCTCAAAGTCAATAGCTTTTCTAGTTAAGCTGCTAACAGGAGTTGCTGCATGGTTTCAAAATCAATCCACTTACAACGTGAAAACTTTGTTCCACTCTGGATTGAGGTTCTTGTAAACGGTGTGTGTTTGAAGCATGTCATTTCCCAGCTCTAA
>NW_008657796.1:57997-60330 GCF_000695815.1 Acanthisitta chloris | reverse complement strand
AAAGATCAGACAGGGAAAATAAAATAAATTTTAAAAAAAAATAAAAAGAAGAAAAATGAAGTGGACCAGTTATGGCATTTAGCATGCAGACTCTCTCTTCGGAGTAGGGCTGAGGAAGTGGTTGCTCAAATAAAATTAGATCAATTAAGACAACTAAAAAATGCCTCCTTCTGTTGGAATGACTTGCTAAATAAGCAGTATCTCCTATTCATCCCCAGTTCTGGAAACTAACACTTACCTTATAACTCATTCAGGGGGCTTCACTCTAATACCTGAAATCGGAGACTTACAGGGAATCATCTCTAAATCCTTATAGCAAGAAAAATCTGTTCACATTGACTCAGAGGACATTATAAAAGCAGTACCATCATTCTGACCCAAGGAAGCATCAGTGCTGCAGTTACACTCTCTATTTTATCCTCTGCTTAGAGCCTGTGGTCTTCTTCAGTTGATTACAGGATTAAGTATCTGCACCATGAGAAGAGAAGCATGACACTGACTATATCAGCAGCATTTCTGCAATTAGTTCCACGTGAGCAAGTCCTTGAAGACCCTACACCGTGCTGCAGTTTAAACAAAACCCAACATCAACTGGAGAATCCATGCGTGAATCAGGTATCATACTTAGAGCAAGCAAACAAAGCACATTCCCCAAAACAAAAAAATCCCAACCTACTCTCAAAAGAAGGATGTCAATGTGGAACCTATTATGGTGAAGACATGTTTGCTAATGTATTTTTTGGAAACTCACATTACATGAATTTGTAGCTTTCCCAATGTATTGCAGCTCAGCAGTTTCCATCATGAACAGAGAGGCCCTTATCAGCATGTCTGGCTCAGTATCTGATTTAATCTTGTCTTCAGTGCTCATGTAGAACTCAGCCATAGACACTCCAGCCTAACTTTTATGTAGGCAACTAAATATGCCAGCAATGCAGGGATTTAGATAGCAGACAAACAAGATATTTAAGCAAAAGCTGTCTTTTTCTTAATCCTTATTTTTGGTATTATTAATGCAAGGCTCTCAAGGGTCTTACTCTGAGTTTATAAACTAAACAGGAATCTTTTCAGTATGTAAACAGTAGGTATTAACCAGTCAGTATTGGTAAAGTTTAAAGACCAAGTGTATTACTGGAATCTATTTGTCTTTTCAGTTTATATGCCTATTCCCTGATAAGTGTGGAAAATGCATGTAGCCTTTCAGAGAAACTGCTTGAAATGCAAACCAGTATATGCCAAAAACAATCCCACTGTATAATTTAGTATTCTGAAGGCTATTTTTTGGTCAGTGAGCAAATGCAGTGTTTGAGAAGAACTCTCATGCGTACACAGAAAACATCCAACAAAGCAGAAAAAGTCATTTCCATGTCCACAAAACTATTATCTAGGAATATAAAAGTATGAAAGGCTCAAACTGGGCTAGCTGCAGCTGTAGAGCTTCTACGTATTTGATATAGCTGTGTGGAAACTAGCCTAAAATTTATGTCAAACAGTAAAATACTGATTTTCAAAACACTGTTCAAAACCAAAGCAGCTACTATGTGTTTTCTGATCGCTATTATTATAGAAGGCTAAAAACTTGCAATTAAAATCTATAATGCCAACATACAAGCAACTGACAACAGAAATCCCCATCACATCAAAACCCAATCTTTACTATGGGAATAAGGTATAAGGTGGCATTACACTCATCATCACGTACTGGTGTGCAGAACTCACTGACACAAGACTCACGACTGCTATGGGACAGGAGAGGGAGGGAACACTACCTGCTCCTATTGCTCCTCTATTAACCCTTGGAAACCTTTGTACCTCTGATTGTCTCTGCAATTTTCCCTTTATCAGATTTTTAGCTGGACTTTGAATTTACTTTTATCAATAACAATAAATCTGAGCAGTCTCCTTGGCAATGCAGGAAATATGGCACTGCTCTAGGAGGGCTCTATTATGGAAGCCCATAATTGCTGCACTAATCATTTATGAATGGCTCAGAACAGATAATTAATCTTTATGTCTCTCATTTCACGATCAGAAATTATGCTATTTTTACCTAAAATGGCTGCATCCTTTTGCAATTTGGTGGGTCTATTACAGCATAATACTAGGATATTTTCAGCACTGCCATTGAAAAACAATTTGTCATTTGCTTCATGAATCAGGCTCAAAGCCTGGGTTATTTTGAATATAATGACAGACTGAGTAACCTTTTACTTAAGCAGAATTTCATTCTGTGCTATGCACAAGGAATGTGTGTCACATACTCTGTATGAAAAGTCTTTGAATTGCAGAATCAAGAACCTGCGTGTCTCTTCCAATGTTCATTATCCACCCAC
>NW_008657796.1:56895-57983 GCF_000695815.1 Acanthisitta chloris | reverse complement strand
GGGAAAGAGGGCCAAATCCATCACTGATGCAACTGCTTTAGAATCAGCAAAGTTTTCCAAAGGGTAAATAACCTTCCAGGCTCAGCTCTTTCCATGAACACTGTCTATATTAAAACCTTATGTATTTCTGGATAGCCCCAGCCTTGCCACGTGCCAGAGGTTCTGCTTTGCTGTGATACATGTCTTATTAGTAGCAAGGTGCAGTTACACTCCTAATTCCATATGGACATATATAAGATATGTCAACTTAGAAATGCATTTTTAACAAGTTTTCTGTCATTATCAGCAGTTTTTTTGGTTTGTTTTCAAATGAAGTTCTTCAGTTCCTTACAGTACTGCTCTCTGCACTAACCTTTTTTGTCACTGCAGGGTTAAGCAGTGAAGTGGAAATAGCACTGAAACAGTGCCATGATTAATTGTGGGCTTTCTCCTTTGCTCCTTATTTTAGGAGCAACATTCTCTTATGTAACGATGCCTTCATGAATACTAGGGAATGGGGCAAGAGTGTTTTCTTTCTAGCATCTTTCCTGCCTTTATCAACAAGTTATCTTAAAAAAAATGACTATGTCAGCAAATACACAACACACAATGCTGTGTCTGTGAATTACGAGCTGCTGCAAGATACAGAGGGGAATTAAAAGGTCTCCAGAATCCTGCAGAAGATGATAATAAAAATAATAATATCCAGGCGGTCGCTACAGAGAGGTATCAACCCCCTAGACCTTCCCTAGAGGGACGATATAAAGTTGTGGTTTTAAAAGGTGTTAGTATCCATTGCTGTCAGGACCAAGCACAAGGTGAGGTACAGCTCAGTGCAAAATCCATTCTTTTTGTGAAGTAAGATCACGAGAAAGGTCATCCCAAACTGAAGCCTCAAATAAGCTGTAAAAGAAACCATCACACTCCCATCCCGATCACTGACAAGCTCTCTTTTTCAGGTGACAGCCTGCAGCATCACCCAAACCCACACACCCAGCACCATGTCAGACACCCCCAAAATCTTTCAGTCTTGCTCCAAGCTCACAAGACACCCGATAAATGATGGAGAGGCTTTGCTTTGCAGGTGCTTGCAGGCACCATCACTTTAT
>NW_008657796.1:33582-56867 GCF_000695815.1 Acanthisitta chloris | reverse complement strand
GCTGGAAAAAACACTTAGCATGATGTGCTGTTGTAAAGTTAACTGTCACATTGCTCAGTTCTAAAGGGGAATTCATATCTCCATCCACTGGACCTGCCCCACATACTTTTGGCAGTCTCAGTTCCCCAAGGCAGGTCTCATCGCTGGAGAAATGATGGGAAGATTTACTTTTCCTCGATCAACTGACAGTACTGCACAAAGTCTAACTAGCACTTGCAATATATTATAGCATCATATGCTGCAAAATAGAAATAAAATACCTGAAAAGTCTGCTGCCAACAGGTCCACTGCCTTTAAAACTTTGACTTGCAAGAAGCCAATGTCTTTTAAGTCCCGAAAGGAATTCTTTATACACTGCAAGGAGGAAACAAAGATGTATTTTGCTTGTTAATTCAGTAAGAAACAGAAACTATTGAACTATTAAGTAACTTATCATAGAATCAGTTCAGTTGGAAAAAATACCTCATCATCAAGTTCAACCATTAGCCCAGAGCTGCCAAGCCCATCACTAAACCACATCCCTAAGCACTACATCTACACATCTTTTAAATATTTCCAGCATTGATGAATCAACCACTTCCCTGGGCAGCCTGTTCCAAAGCTTGGCAACCTTTTTGTTGAAGAAGTGTTTCCAAATATTCAATCTACACCTCCTCTGGCACAACTTGAGATACACTTAGTCCTTCTTGCCCAGCTTTTGAGGATGTGGAAGCCATCATAGAGTTTTGTCTTCCAAGAGTTTAAAGTCCCAAACATAACCTCCTCAAAGGAGGAAATAAAGCTAAGATTGTGATCCCTCCATGATCTTCAGTGTCTCATTCCCCATGATAATCTCTTAATACAATTCAAATTTGGAAAGAACAGTATTAGTTTAAAGTTCAACAAATACAAACAGCCAAATTGCTTGGGTCTATCTGCCCTGCCAATCTCCTTGTCATTCTAAATGTAATAACTATTCCATGTAACAGTTTCCTTTGGTAGGAGACATGTTATTATGACTGGACAATTAATTTTTTCTTCCTGAAATTTTGACTACTTTCAAAACTAGAGGAGAAAAAAAAAGAAGAAACACAAACTCACATAGCGCTGAGAAATCTGTTGCCGTTCGCTGGGATCTCCCAAAGGACAGACACACAGATCAGAAATAGACACTCCTGTACATGGGGCAACAGCAATCAGCATTAGCAGTGACCCCGGATGTTTTTCCAGAGGTAGCTCTAAGCAATTGGTCTGCTTTGTTGGCAGGGCAGTAACGTCAACTTGGCACCTAGAACAACATTGTCAAGGGTTAATAAGAAAAAGAAGCTGGTAGAAAGAAAAATAATAAATCAACATTTATATTGATTTCAGTAGCAAGCAGGCACCAAAACTTATTGCTTGTTCAGGATGGAAAGAATGCAAAAAAACCCACCCATCTCAATATTAAACATGAGAAACCAATTAGGCAGTTTCTATTGCACTTACTGTCAAGTTTTGGTTTCTGGTCCGTCTACTGGTAAGGAGAGGTAAAATGTTTGGGCTGCAAGTACAGGAGGAAAACTTAATTCTGGCCTGCCTCACTTCCCCTCTAAAATCCCCCAGTGTTTTGTGATGGATTTGAAACACAATTTTATTTCACTTGGGGGAAAAGAAAAGGGGCAAATGCAAAATTTAAAACATTAGCCTAAAATAGATTAGTTTCTTTAAACTCACATACTCCATTTTATGCTACATTATACTGTATGCCCCAATCTCTTTTACAAGCCTTACTAGAGCTACATTTTCAGTGTACTGTTCTATTTCCCAAAGGGAAGGACTGTCTTAAAAGTTCCCCACCCACTCCGAGCACATAATATGTATCATTAACCTGATGCTTCCCCAAAAAATAAAAACAAGGAGGATAAAGGAAAAACACTCATAAAGAGACAATAATAAAAGATGAGTATGGACTAAAGCAGAGACATCACTAGGCAGCCAGTTATACACGAAAGGAGCGGTTAAACGCAACAAAAAGCCTAATCACTTGGCTCGGCTAAATGCCTTCTATTTAGAAGTCCAGTAAATGGAGTGGAACTTTTTCGAACCTCTGTGGGGCTTGGCTTTTAAGAACAGGCTGAACAAAAGTTACAGATGAAAAAGGAAAAAGCCAAAAATAGCGAAGGAGAAGGTTTGGTGGCACACTGCAAGAGAAGTCGCATTTCTCAAAGGGACAGTGAGCGGATGATGGAGAGCAAGAGCTTTTGCTCGGCTTAATGCCTGCCGACAAGTTTTTATTTAAACTAAACTTGTTAAGGTGTTGTCTTAATAGGCTAAAATTCCACAGGGTTCCCCCAGGTGGGTTTCTTCTGGGTAAATGGTGCATGTAGTGTTCCTGATTGATCCCATTCCAGTAGTAGAGCTGGAGCAGTTTATACCCATCTGCTATAAATTGCATGCTTTCCTCTTCTTAACAGCCTATTATCTGTGAATGCTAAAGGGGGTAAAAAAAAAGAAGAAAAAAAGAAAAAACAATCTCAAAACATTTCAGCCTGGAAACACAAGAAACTGTGTTATGAAGTAAAAGCCATTGCTCTGATGAGTTCTTAAGTTATCCAGTAGCTCCATCTATTAAAGTACACCTCTTTAAGCTTCCTCTGACCACAATCAATGGGAATGACTTTGCCTTAAGTGTGCTCTTTGCTACACGCTGCACTGCATGTACAACAGGTTGTATGTTTACTCTTATTAACTGCTTTCAAGTGCTTTGAAAGAGAAAGAAAATAAACCAGGCAGAGTACCAAGACGGCTGGGAGCGTAGGCTGCCTCTCAACACCATTTCCAAGTGTGAGAGGTTGCATTTAAAGCTCATTGCTACGCCTAGACTCTTCAGAAAGATATGACAAGAGAAGTTACAGCAGAAAGGAAAACAAAACAACAACAGAGAATGAGAGAAAAAGACCTTATTTCTTTCTGAGAAAAAGACCTTATCACTTCCATACTGGAGGTCAACATCACCTTGGCTGCATTAACACCATTGCGTCTCCGACTGCAGCAGTTTTACTGATACTTTAGGTATCAGCACAAAAGGGGGAATGTATCCTTATCTTGGAGTTTACTTTTATTCTTTTTTACAGATGAAGAAACTGGAGGAAGGGGAGAGGAAATCTCAAGGTCACCCAGCTGGTTTGTGGTTCAGCTGGCAACAGAGGCCATGTCTCCCACGTCAGCATTTCATACACCACCCACTCAACACAGTGCACAACTGGAAAAAGCTGCAATTTTTTGTCATGTTGAAAACTTTCCATGGGGTAAGAGAAAAAAGACGACTTGTACAGACAAAGGTGCCTCTCCCACCAATAGATAACCTTAGAAATCTCTCATATCTCAAAGATAAATATAATGCTAGCTTGTTTTGGCAAACTGAAATTGCTTCCCTTATTAAAAGAATTTGATTAGCCAAAGGTCAAAGAAAAGATGGAGTATAAAGGCATGGGGGTAGGAGAGATGCATGTGTGGAGGGGAAAACAGCAGGAGATGGAGTATAAGCACTTCTTCCTCAAATCATGTCTGATTTCTGTGCAAACTAACTTCCTTAAAACATCTGTGTTCACTCAAGGTGAGGGTATGCCTCTGTATTTTCTTGTGAGGAACTGAAGAAAATCCACATTTGCACTTGCAAATGGCAAAAGGCTTAAGGAAAAGAAAAAGACAATGTGCTTCATTTAGGTTATACAACATAATTGATCAGACTGCAAAGAACGCAGCTTGGTAAAACAATTAGACATTCAATTTACTATATAAATTCAGCAGTTTCCACACAAATGCTTCTACACTATTAAAACGCATCTAATGATTTCCAAACTGCTTCCCTCATCCTGTTGAAACAGAAACTCTTCCTTTCCTTCTTTCTCAGCTTTCTATCTGCGAGACCTTATTACAGATAATTATTTCACAGGAAAGTGGTAAGAGACTATTATGATGGGCACAGAATAAAACTAATGGAGGCAATCCACTTCTTGCTTAAAAGTTGCCTGATCTGAATTCAAAGAGCAAAACTCTCTGATTATTTGTATTTTAGGTGGTGCAAACAATCTCCTGAGTTAAACTCTCAACACAGTAATCCTATCTCAGAATAGAATAGCTCTGCTTGTTTTGCTACATTACATATTCAATTCAGATATCACCTTCCACACACATGGCTACATGTATGATCTATAGGGGATGCAGTTCTGTAAGTTAAGAGTGAATTGTGCACACAAATGTGTCCCCCTTTTTTTTAAACACAAATAATTAAATCCTTTCCTTCCTCCTCCTGATCAATATTGAGGTCTACACCTCTATATCAACCTCTAGTCCTGTAGAGGATTAGACCACAGCTTTAGTTTTCATTGAAGACTGTTCTTTTGACACACTCCTCATCTTTAGCTGCTTTTTTTTTCTCTTTTTATTCATTTTGCAGAGAAATGTTACTTGAGAACACTATATAGTAAATTTGGGATAACTGTAATTTTTTTAGCTTTATCAGGGAATCAGATTTTAAAATTTCACTAAAACTGCTAAGCTTAGCCTCTTACTAGTCATGGAGTTGTATTTCACTACCCCATCCACAGTCCATCGAATTATGACAAGTATCCTTAAATATACATTAAAAAGTATGAAAAATATCTGCACAAAAGATTTCCATTTTCCCCCTGCAGAATTCTTGAAATCCCTTCACAAAAGAGGATAGAATCATTATCACAGTATACAGTAAGACGCATCTATGATTAATATTTGAAAAGGAATTTCAAATGCCACAAGTGTCAGGGAGACGACTAATAAGGTTTTATTCTGACTTATTTTACAGATAAATTTTTGTGGCCTGATTCATCCTGCAGCCTCGTGAAATTTAAATGAAAGTTTTGATTGCAGTGGTAGTAGATTTTACTGCACCATCCCAACAGTGTAGCCTTTAAAAACAAGGCTTGTTTCTTGCTGCAAAGACAGCTTCCTGGAGGCATTCATCATAAATATATTGGATGCACTCCAATCTCAGAGCTCATGGTCTTAAGTCTAGCCATTTTTGTCAAATCTCTTTCTTCAGGTAAATACTTGAAGGAAAACCCTTCAACATTCTGCAGCATCTCTTTCTCAAAACATATTCCTTAATGCAGAAAGACTCTCTAACAACCTGACATAAACAATTTACCTCTGGCTGGACAAATTCTGCATGAGTTAACACCTTTGTTTATTAATACACATTAACATCGTCTCCTGTTTATAGCTTGCCTCTTATCTCAAAGGACATGAAAAGCACTCAATAAACGTTGCTAACAGTCCTGTACAGACTAAATAGAGGGATTATTCCATTCAGCAGCAAAACTGAGCCACCCCTCAGTGCTGGACTCTGAAACACTCCTGCAGCTGAAACACTCAAGGCTGCAGGATTCTAAGCAAGGAAGAGAAATTGGACCCAGTTGGAGATCTAAGGAGACCACAGGTATGGAATGCAATAATTTAGCTTGTGATGTGCACTGACAGTGAGGGTTTGGTTTGTGATACAAGGGTGACATGAAATGTTTCCTCACTAATTCAGCAGCAGACAAACACCCCAGGTGTTAGTGTTTAGCACTGGAGGGCCAAAGCATTTCTTATTCTATACGTTCCATAGTCTCCACAGACACTTCAGGTTCTGTTTCAAGAACAATATTTTACCGTGAATCTAAATTATGCCTGGGAGAAGAGCCATGTTCCAGGGGCTTAAGGCATCCATCCTATGTGAAATCCTGGGTCTAAGGGAATTAACGAGAGTCTTTATGCCACAAAAGTTCTGCAATGTGGGTTATCAGACATGACTACACTTTGAGCATCTCCAACTTGATTCAAATGTTAAAAATATACATATATTTAAAGGTCTAAGCAGCACAGTTCTAGGTTGAGCAGGCTGAAGGGGAACATAATGAATCCTAACTCTATTCACAACTTGACCACAGAATTAGTAATTCAGATCCAGAAAATTCTGTCTTTTCCTTAAAACCATGCAAATTATTTGAGGACAGTTGGCTGTGCTGCTATGTATAATGACCAAATATAACCCACAAACATTTTGCTAAAGAATCTTTCTTACAATGATGTTGTGAAATCCAGAAATCTCAAAAGTCAACTTGGAAATCATGGAGACAATAAACATGGCACCTCATAATGCTGCTTTTTCCAACAGAATCCTTTTCCAGATTAGACTGTATTTGAACCCTTCATAAAATATTATTTATTGGGTGTCAAATGTTTCTGTACTGGAAAAGCAAGACTTGCCATTATGTGTTTACCTACTCTTGCATTGGCACTTTAAATGTATATATATTTTTTCCTGTTTTGATGCTAGAGCCAATTTGCTATGTTGTTTCCACATAGACAGCAAAAATAATTTTAGTCATAGAAACATTTGTGTTGGAAGGGACTTTAAAGATCATCTTGTTCCAACCTTCCTGCCAGAAGCAGGGACACCTTCCACTAGACCAAGTTGCTCAGGGCCCCATCTGACCTGGTCTCAAACATTTCCAAGGATCTACCCTGGAAGATTTACTTTTACTTTAAGGTAAATCTCCCACACACACTCTTCACCTAGGCTCAATACAATACGTATTTTGTTGATAGTTTTTGCCACACTAAACACCACCTGTCAGAAATCAATACAGGGAAAAAAGGGGGGAAAAACCTAAAGAAGAATTGCTCCAGTATCAGGGAGACAGATCAGAGGCAAATTGCAAATACTGCTTTGTTTCTTAACCCTAAACAGAATATCAGAAGTAATAGAAGTAACTGTGAGAATGGAAGGAACAGATTCATCTTCAGCCACTTCATGCGATGAGCAACAGCACTCTGCCAGAAAGCATTTCCTGCTCTGCAAAACCACAAACATTTGCAGAGCCAAAGGGCATTGTTCTTCTCAGTGAATAGTTTCAAACTATTTGAATGCTTAAAGTAAGAGAATGCTCTTATGAGTTACTGATACTTAGTCAGCAAGATGTGAAACCCTGGCCAGGTGAGAACAGCAAACAAACTGCAGGCAGGAACATAGCCCCCAAGAACTGAGAAGCTGTGGCACTGATCCTGCAAGAGATAAGCATGGGCAGACCAAAGAGGGTCTCCAGCAAAGTAAATGGTTCTTGGTGCTGCTGTATGTACCCAAAAGTGCAGATGGAGTATGGGGAGATGGTTCCACATGACAATGCTGCAAACCAAAAGAAGGAAGAAGATAGAGTTACTACTAGGAAAACAACACCATACAAATGAAGATAGAGTTAGCGTGGAATGGAATTGCAGAATCACAGATCTCAAATTGGAATGGAAGCATAAGGCTCAAGTCCTGAACTAAGCGTAGAAAACATACTCTATTCCCATTACAGAATTACAATAAAAGGGTGACTGCTATCCCACAAAATAAAGTCTCCTCTGCTAATGTGGCATAAGATCATTAATTGATTATTTGAAGCTATAACCATAGAATGGGTTGGTTTAGAAGTTAAAGATCCACCTTAAAGATCCTCTTGTTCCAACCCCTCTGCCATGGGCAGGGACACCTTCAACAAGACCAGGCTGCTCAGAACTCCATTCAACCTGGCCTTGAACACTTCCAGGCATTGGGCATCCACAGCTTCTCTGGGCAACCTGTTCCAGTGACTTACCAACCTCACAGGGAAGAATTTTTTTCCTAGTATCTAATCTAAACCTATTCTCTGTCATTTTGAAGCCATTCCTCCTTTTCCTGTCATGACATGTTCTTGTAAATAGTCTCTCTATCTTTCTTGTAGACTCCCTTAAGATACTAGAATAATGGAATAATGCAGTGGGACAAGATCTGGTATCAGCCAGGAGATGGGCAAATCACCAGTGAGGCTGTCCCCAAAAATGGTGCTTTAAACAACAGGAGCTGGTGCAATAGTGTGGAGCCCCAAACCCACAGAGACCAATCCTCTGTGGCAATGGAGGAGAGATTACTAAAATAAAGCAAATTCAGGTAACAGAACACATATGTAAACGAGGTTACAAGAAATCAACATCAAAGTACAAACAGAAAAAAGGGACACCAGTGCCACTTCCAAAAGGAGCACAAAGACCCCTGGGCTGGCACCAGCAAAGCACAACAGAATCTAGAGCAGTATCACCACATAAATGCAGACAAATTCTGCCTCCTTGATGCCACTGGCTCTCCCAGAAACAACTGACACTGAGCTCTCACAGTATTTTGGGTTATAGAGGCAGCTTGGGTGCCCGTGATTCAAGTTGTAGCTAATCAATTACCCAATTAATAGGTTTTAATAGACATATCCTTACAGAGCCATCTGGACCTGACGGGAATAAGGAGAGAAACATACATTATGATACTGGTAATGGAAATAAATCAATCAGTTTAAAAAAAATCATAATCACATTTTTTGTACTTACCCCACCTCTCTCCCTCCCCCCAAAAAAAAATCTAACTCAAACCCAACTTACGTTCCCAAAAGCTCCTCATGCTTTTTGTTATCCTTTCTCCAGACCTCTATGTTCAACATATCCTTCCTGTCAGAGAAGTAGTGAAAATCAAACTGTTCCCTCCACTGAGGATTTGCACTCTTACACAGTGTCTAGAAAACATGCAGTTACAATATTTACTTTTCTTAAACAGTACTTATTTCCACAGTAAAGCATATATCAATTCTAACACAAGAACAAGGCTGGATGTTAGAGCATCCAGTACTAAGCCCATTCCAACCAAAGCTCCCCTTCCATCATGTATAGTCTCATCTTCCTAAATACTCTCTTTTTTGTCTCTCAATAATAAATATGCAATTGTGATGTGAACGAATGGCTGGAGAAATTCTGAAATGCAAGGTGGACCCACCAGCTCCACTTCCAGTGGATTGTGGCCATCATTCAACATCACACATTGGAAGAAATCAAGAATAACCTTTTGAGGACAATCACCTGGAAACAGATTTGAATGAATCAAGAAACCCAAATGAGTATTTTTTACCTTTCTGTGCAAAGAAGGAGCAGCCTTGAAATTATTAACATTTATTTAATTTGATACGTGTAAATTGTGCCTCTGAGTTCAATGGGACTGCTCACGTGTCCAAGTTACTCTGAGTCTTCACTAGATGGGACTTAAATTGTTTGCAGTTCATATCATGCTACAGTGCCAACCATCAATATCAGAATGGCCACTGGGAGAACAGGAGATAGGATTAGCTGGACCATGTCTGAGATTTCTCCCACCTTGTCTGCTTTTCTGCACCATGAGAGATAATATTTTTCAAGTTGAATAAACTCCAGGAAAGAACATGAAGCATTGCCAATATGACATCTTAGGATGTAAAAGCAGTGGTCCCCAACTTTTGCTGGACCCCAGACAGAAATACTAAGCAATTAACTCACTGCAGGCAACATTGTGCTTGACTCCCCATTTTAAACTTCGTAATTTTCTGTGACTGCAAACAGCACAGCCTTGCAGATTCACGACACAGGCTATGGACCATTAAAGAGAAACATAAAAAGGAATCTTAGGAGGAAGAACATATATTTATTTTAAAATAACTAACCCATTTGTTATTTTTCAAAACTACTTTTCTAATTAAAAACATTGTATCATGACCTTGGTTTGACATCCAATGTGGGGGGCAAAGTGCAGGTTTCAGATGCGCCTACATCTGAACATTATGTTCTGTGAACTTGCTCTGTACATTTTGTACAGGAGGTTTGTTTGCTCCTCCTCTGCACTTCCAGTTCATGACATGCAGAGCCCTTGTTTTCTCAACAGAGTATTATTTTAATTATAGCCTCTCTCCTTATTAGACATTGGAGGGGAAATGTATATCTTTCAGAACCCCATTCATTTCTTGGAGTCCCATGAAACACTACTGCATACAAGTTAACACAGACTCGAATAATAAAAGTTAAAAATCAAAGGCATGAAATATTCTGGAATATTTGAGGTGAGTGGGTTCGGCTATATGCAACATATTTTTCAAGAAAGGTGCTTTAAAAAGAAATAATAATTCCCCTGCACTGGGAAGCATTTCAGGTCTGCTTTTCCAGCAGACCTAACATTGCAAATCCAACTTCTGTATTGGCAGAGAACAAAACACATGTGTGGAGCATATAGCTTTATTTCATTTCATATTAATGTCAAACATCCATCAGTATGATGAGTATGTTAAATGCACAAAACAGATACATACAATATTCCTAACTTCCTCTTTCTCCATCAGCATGTAAAGCCTATTAGCAAAATGTTAATGTTCCTGATCTGGTCTCCTGGTTTTGATCTCACTTATATAAAAGAGTCTCAAGAATAGTTCCATCTGAGGTAGCAACACCAGGAGAAGAAACACCAAGTACCTTATTGCTTCAGCAAATTTAAGGAAATCCTTAATACTTACCTTGCTCTTGTATCTTTGATCTCCCAGTTTGAGGAGAATGAAAATCTCTGCGAAGCCCCCTCCGGGCATGTTCTTCCCCTCCAAGAGTGTGATGGTGACCAGACCATTCCACAACTGGTTCTTGCGCAGAGACTCAGACAGTTTCATGCTCCGCATGAAACTCGACTGAAAAAGCAAATCAGCAACACGAAATGTTTATAGACCCAGACCACATTTTTATGCTCAACTTGATTGTGATATGAAAGCACCAGGAGAGAGAGGTACCATGATCCCCTAGGAGTAAGCAGACAATGGAGAGCAGTAGGATATTATGGATTTTCTGCCTGACTGTACTACAACTGGCCCCATGAAGAGATGATGCCCAGGATCACAGCAAAATCAGCAGGGTTGGCTTAAACCACCAGAAAAGTGGACTTCAGCTAACCTGGCTGAGCTCTGGCAGGAGCAGACCTCAAGCGTTGAGAGCAGTCTGTTACCTTGGCTCAGGGAAAGACACGGGAGAGTGACGGGGAGATGGAATAGGGGAGAAACTAAACTCTTAAAATGTCTCCAGTTACACCCATAAAATGTGGGTCTGTCCTTTCCGGGGAGACAGCCCATGATCATAAAGCCTACGTCCAGGTGAAAGGCTGAACACGCATCTTCCACCTCCTCCATCACTCAACCACCCGTCGTCTGCGTTAGCTCTTTGCCTGCTGCCTTTGCAGTTCCTGCTTCCAGAAACTGAGCCCACGAATCAAAAATACTGATGCCTGCTGAAAAAACACTGACACCACCAAGCTCTTTATCTGGAGTTATGGTTACTTGGTAGCCACATTTGTTACCTCTGCAGCCTCATCCTACATAGCACGGCTGCGCTAACAGTTTGCTAACTGGCAATATTTTATTGGACAGAGGATGATTAAATAGGCCTTTATTTGGAGGGAGTGAGCTGGAAACATTAAAACTCAAGGCTATACTTTTCTTCTTGCAGTAAAAATCCTGCCATATTTTATTCTCGTGGAGCAACTTTTAACTCGCCACACTTTGGAGCTTCAATCATGTCATATACAGGTGGGAGCAAGACGGAGGAGAAGATTTCACAAGTCACTTTAAAACAGGACGTGTTAGCTTTAAAAGCAAGTAAGAAATGTTGTTGCTAAATAAAACGACTGCAAAAGCACCTGATGTCTGAAGATTACTTTTTATGGATCAATTACCCAGCAACAAAATTCTTAAATCATAGGTGGTGAACTCACAAATTTTTTACTTGCTTTTTACTGGTTAAAATACCTAACTCTGAATCCCACAAGCATATTAATATACTTCTATTTAAACACCCCATTTGGCTTTCCTGGCGCAATAGTTAAAAATTCCTACCTTTAAAAAGAAAACGAGATTTTGATTCATAAATCCAGCTGCAATGTAATTTCTTTTCTTTTTTTTTTTTCTTTTAAAGTTCGTCTTTTAGGCCAAAAAGCTAAAGCATGACTGTTCCCATGGACATACTTCAAAGTCCCAGCAGATATATTCCTCCCTAAACACTGCAACTATTTCAAAATCCTTTTTATAAAAAAGGGAGTAATGTCCACAAGGGATCAAAGGGCATTCTACAGTCTGGCAATCGCCTTAGAAAAATGGCAGTGCTTCCATGAAATATGCCCTAAAATAATTTTGCAGCTTGGTATGTCCTAATTTCGAATTGGATGTTTATCTTGGAAAGGCTTCTATCTAACTTGTCCATAAAACAGCTCCACTTAGCTCTATGAGCCCTGTGAAAATGGAATCCAAAGCTGGCTATTAAGGGGGCCTGGAGATTGCTTCCATATGGCATAACAGCATGGGAGTGGAGGGCTAAGGCCTACAGCAGGCGCTGCTTGGCTTGAGCTCCCCATCTATCCATGGACACTCATTGCATTACACCATAACATCTGGATTATTGCTTGTAATGTCCCTGGGAAATATCCACTTCCCATCAAAGCCTTTATCTATCTCGCTTGTACTTTGAACATTTTAGTATTTAACATAGTCATGTTTGATGTGATGTACTTGCTGCTTTAGGAGCAAGGATTTTCCCTCCCCCCTGCTCTTCCTCAGAGGAAGAAGAGGTATTTGATGTTAGTTGACAAAAAAAAAAACAAAAAAAACCAAAAAACAGGCGAAGTTTATTATCCACATTACAATTTCTTTTAAAAACAAAGCATCCAGCTCTCTTCAAAGCTTGCACATTGAACACGAAAGAGAGTTGTTATCACTCAGTTTTCACAACAAACTTGGATTCTTTCCTTTTTTTTTTATCCAGACCAGTATTTTAGGGAGTCATTCAGCACTGGGGACCTTCCTTCCCAGTACTGCAGCACACAACTCCCTCTTGCAGCCACTGACTTGACAGTTCAAAGGACTGTTGGGAGGTACCCAAACCAGCCTGGATTCCACATGATCCCAGGAAAACTCAGCACCTGCACTCAGAATTACTGCAACACATTGCAATGCATCAACCTTGACCTTCCAGAACAGGTGGCCCCAAGCAAATGGCCTTGTGCACCCCCTTGTGCAGCTGCAAAAGCACTCTGTGCTCATCTCAGAAGAGGGTCTCCTGCTAACAGGACCTGGATGAGATCTAGCATCACTTGAGAGCATCCCACTGGATAGTGAAGCCAAGATGTTTGCAACTGGTTTAGGGCACAGAGCTGACCTGCAGCACTTCAACATAGTCTCAGTGACTGCAGTCTGCTTCCTACCTCCCCCAGTCCAGCTCTGCCATCAGCACGAGCCTCTCTCCAAACAGAGCAGCACATACCCCAGGAAGGCTGCTTGCCTCACACCCCTGCAAGACATCCCATCACATTAGGAATGCTTTGGATTTCCTGGACATGCCAAGGTCGCTCCCACAGCATCTGCTCAGCAGGTCTGGCACATTTCCTGTGCCTCGCAGCATCTATGTGCACACCAAAGAGCTGCTCTGTGCATGCTCTCTAGCCACCTCTCCAGCCTCCCCAGGTATTTGGCAGACTGTTCCTCTGACCACCCTGATGGAAATCCCAGTGAAACAGGCGGTGTCTCAGATTCCACTCAGTTTCTGGAAGGAAGCATGTCTGGGGAAACCCAGATGTGTGGTAGATCCACAGACCTGGACCATCAATGAGTCAACTTTAGTGCTGCCTGGGGAAGTCTGCACTATGGAAAATGCCTCCCAGGTGACAAGAAAATGATATTGTATTATTTATTTTAGAAGTCTTACCTCCTCTCTGATACCCCACACCTACTCATTTCAAACTGATTTATACAGAGCTAATTGATTCAACTTCACAGCCTCCCTCTGAGTTGGCAAAACTATTACACAGCAGAGCACAGAGAAGTGTAGCTATTAGTCCAACAAAGTTACTCAGTAGCAAAACAAGCACAGAAAAAAACACTCCAAATGCTCTCCTTCCCTCCAGCCACGTAACCTGCCTTCACAGTGAGACCAGAAAAGTCAAAGCCCCTGTCAATACTGGGCAGAAAATGAGGACATAACTGCTTCAACAGTGCCAATTTCGAAGTGTTTTATCTATACAGCTCTTCCCTTTCCCGGGTACCTCCCAGGCTACGGACGCCTCTGCACTTGGGTACTTTGGCTCCTCCTGCTGTTGAACCCAAGCCCTTTCCAGCTGTGCTTCCAGACTGAATGCCAGGTCCATCAGGCCTCTCCTGCTCTATTTTCCTGTAAGCTCTCTGCACTCAGCCTGCTCATACTGTGGCTGCATCCCAGACCAAAGCAAAGGTGCCTTGCAGAGGTACAGAAAAGTTGGCTGAAGCTAGGATCAGGCTATAGAGCTGAAAATTAGGAAACACATGCTTTAGGATGGGAGTTGGCACATCTCCCAAGGATAAGACATTGGACACAAGCTTGCTTATTCCTCCCCCTCCTCACTTCTGAAATCAAGGTAGCCTTCAGATCAGAATTTAAGGCTGCCTATACATAGAGCTATGCTTTTGGCTGGGCTCTGTGTGCAAATAACCAATAATATCATAAAGGTCACCTTTATGAGCAGTTCACGGCTGTAAAATGGATAACAACTGGAACTAAGAGCATCCCTCAAGAAAAACCACAGGACGAAAACAATAAGCACAAGAATATCCAGAAAGTTTTACCCTGAAAAACAAACTGGGTGTTTTTAAAATCTAAGAACCTGCGTTTACTGCAGATTTAGGGACTGTGTTCAGGCAAATAATGAGTAATCCCTGAAGCAAAAGCATGGCCTGGTCATAGAGCAGGACCCTGCCACATGAAGACCAGAAGATGGTTCTTCTCCCTACTGCTTAGAAAGAACATTTGTCCAGAAAACATCCCACATCTCTGAACAGAAAAAAATTAAATATCAGTGCTTACAACACTATTTTCAGGAACTTGTCTTGGTTTCAAAATAAATACAGAAGTGTCTCAAACCAACTTTCAATTTTTTATTACTTTCTGGCTCTGGTTCAAAAAAATAAGCTGGACAAGACTGATCAGGTGGACCATATTCTGCCTTCACAGAGCCAAATGCAGGAGATGAACAAGAATGACAGAGCTTTGGAGGGGAAAGAACCGGCTCATTGACCCAGCTTCACAAAATCCTTTAGGAGCTCCAGTCTCCCTGATAACACCATTTGTATATAATCTCCCTCTATAGGCACCCAGTGAATCCCCTCTGGTGCATTAGGGCTGCTTTCAAATCTGTCTCTTTTCCTGACACACACATACATGCCCCAAGTTCAAACTTGTTTTTGAGGCAATAAAGAGATGCAGAAAAATTGTACATTTAAATGACACGGCGAGGTGGCCAAGTGTGAAGTGAGCCCATCTCTCCCATCTTTCATTTAAAAGGATGAGACAGGACAACAGAAAGCCTGCTACAATCCCTGTGAAGAGGTCAAGATCAAAACTGGGCCACGTAATTTACCATTTGAGAAAACAACAACACACAAATAGGAGGACTCTTTGGACCTCTCCTCATTAGGCAGAGAAACCATTTTGCAGAGACAGTCTCCCCTTGGGAAAGAGGAGAGGGCAGCGAGAAAGGCAAGTGAACCAACACGAGATTGCCGCCACGATGCGTGACCCTGTGGCAACTGAGTCCCTCCGCTCCGTGAAGCGCTTGGAGAGCTTCGCTGCCCACAGGGTTTTGTGGGAGAAAGCCAAACACAATGAGGCAGACAAAAATGAAACCTAACAGCCCACAAAGGAAAAAAAAAAAAGAAGAGTGAGGGATTTTCCCCTGCGATCTGATGCTGAGGAGCACTTCGGTCCGGTCAGCCTTTCAGCCAATTTATTCAATCAGCTTAGGCTATCAAGGTGGCAATTCCGTCGCTTTTGTTTCAGGACTGAACTGCTGCAGGTCAATCCACCCCAAGCAAACCTGCTTATTTGCTTCATAGATGTTCAACACTTAAAGGTTATTCAGCTGTACAAATGCTGGAAATAGCATGCAGGGCACTCAGGGTGAGACTCAAGCCACCCGGGACAAACAAGGCTACCGAGCATCAGCATGTTGGGCCCCAGCAGTGAGAGCTACCAACTCCCTCTGTGCCCAAGAAAGGAAAACAGAAAAGAGGGGAAAGTCTGCCAATACACAGATATGAGTGAATATATTAATATTGTCTAACAGTATCCTCTTCCTTTTGCAATGCCAACCTCCATGAGAAAAAGAAGAAAGCTGCACTCTTAGAAACAGCTCCCACGGAGGACAATGCTGCTCTCAGCTCCCATGAAAAATGAGGGATCTGGATGTGCTGTCCATGTCTCGGGAGTCCGCCCAAACATGCAATGATTCCTTTCTAGCAGCATTGAAAAATTATATACTGTGTAATCAACAGATAGCTAAATCATCCAGTTCAACAGCTCTTGCTCCAAAATGAACTAAAAGACAATATTCAGTTGCCAAAATCCTTTCTGAATACTAACTGTAACGACCATGAGGCTATCAGAGCTGGACTGAACATCTTGTAGTGCCACTGTTTTTCTTGTTGTCTGAAATGTAACTTTTTTTTAAGACAGCAAGGGAGCTCAGAGAACACACGTGAGGAGTGTACAATATGCACAACAGGCCACGTGAATCCCTTCACTAGTCTGACATGGAGCTGCAACAGGTATCAATGCCATCAACATTTGGGGTGAATTTGGAAAGTCAGCAAGAATCCTGTGATTAATGTGAAAAGACTCATTTAGGACACTGATGTGCCAAATCTGCACTAAGATAACATAAAATGGTCAAATTAGAGGATAATCAGATTTCTTTCATGTAGGCAATACAGATTAAAAAACAGCTGTGAAAGTTATATTCATTTTGTCCATCCTTAAAATAAGTCATTTTCCTTGTATTTATAGAAGAGGAAAAGCTAAATATTACAATAGAGTTCAGCTGTAGTTCAGCACAAGATAAAATCCCAGGAAAACTATTTCAAATAGAAAACTTTCATTTACCTAAACCTGGTGAGATGAAATTTAGATCTGTCTCAGCACAGCTGCTCAAATGGAGAGTATATGGTGTTTTTCTCCTGCAACACCCAACCAGAGTCAGCTCGGGAGCCAAAAAAGAGACGAGTTCATGTATCCATTACAGAGCTTTCTCCATTTCCCCTTCCCCCCTTATTCCTGTATCTTTATCTCGTCCAGCAACATTGTTTTCTACCCCATCATACTCTCTGGCTATTCTTCCGTAACCTCTTGTGCCTTCCCTAGACACCTATATTCCCCATGCACACAATTTTTCTTCCTAGCCTTTATGTTCTGCCACAAACTGCTAGTACTGCTTCCACAGACCAGAGTTTCCTAACTAAAGATGGTTATTGATGTACAGTACTAGTGTTTTAGTGCAGTAGCAGAATCAATAAACTAGGAAATACTGCTTTGTCAGATTTTTCCAGCGCATGCTGGGAAATATTTTTTACTGCCTTTGGATGGTCACAGAGGTTTTCTTTAGAGATCACACTGGAGCATGAACTGTGTCTTCCCTAGGAAGAGCTGAAGCTCTCCTACCCTCTAGTGACCGGAACAGAACAGAGCACAAGGTTGAAGCCTTTTTTCCGGTTTAAACAATACTTTCTTTTCTCCTAAATCAGTACAACACTTCAGCATTTCTTAATTTATTTTAAAAGGTGTTAAGGCACAAGCCAGAGGCTTGAGAGCTGAAGGCTGAGAGCTAAAGCTCAAAAGCATGTATGTAAAATAATTACTCAAAATGCAATAGATACTGCATAAAGCAAACAAAAAAACTTCCAGTGACAGCAACCAGGACAAAATTTCAGCTATTCTGGAGAAGACAGACCAGAGTTTAAAAACCTAACTGCCTTTCCCAGAACCCAAACCCAACCAGAGTCCAGAGACAGCTGTGTGAGAAACAGAGGATCAAGCAACACAGACTGAGGGCACAGTAATTTCCAGAGTTTTAGTTAAAAACTAAAGTGTTGAGCTCTTCTATTATTCCATCACTTTCTATTATGTGGCATTCAGGGCTGCCTGGCAGCTCTCTGCTCCAAGCACTGCCATATCCCTGGAATCAGTGCTCTAAGTACTTTGCACTTCTACTGACAAATACATACTTGCTGGCACAATACCTGAGATGGTTGGCCTCGTTACACAGCACATCAGACTTGCAATGAATAAAACGAGAGGAGGTTAATTATTCAATTTATTTAGGCACAAACTGATAGTTATACAGGAAAAATATCAAGATGCATGTGTTGTCTTAAGAGCCAAATTCTGCTTGTGAGAACGTGAGACTGTATAGCTCTCAAGCTGGGTACTGGGGCCTGCAGTTTCTCTATGATTGTTATTTACTCAATAGCAAATTAGAGCTTTACAGAACAAATGAAAACCCACAGCCTGTTTCCTGAACAAGCTAAAATCTAATGCAAAAATCATAGAGCAATATAAAAGTAATGGAAGCCTGCAGAGATACTACAGGAGACCAAGGGAAGCAAGTTATATAGATATGTGGCAATATACAAATCTTGGAAATCTTATTACAATGCTGATAATGAAAACTCCCTGCTCATTCTCTATCCCCAAACCAAAAGGAAATTCAAAACCCACAGAAGTGACCCAAAGAAACACTGCCTCAGAAAATTTCTCCCGTGGCAAGAAGCAGCCCAAATGATTAGAATGGGATCCAGGAGACTCACATCCAACTTCCCACACCAACCACTGGCCACAACTCAAATCCTCCACTGCTCCTTTTTTTTTTTTTGGTTGAATTTACACCCATTTCCCTAGTACAGACAGGTTTTTTCTACAGCTCTTTTCTCAATGGGGTCCTGCTCTCACTTGCCACTACAAACTACCACAGCACTTAAAATCAGAAAACAGCTGCAGTGTCCCATCACAATGAAAAGAAAATCAAAAAAGTGAAGGGTATCACAGCCACCACGTAAGACAGGTTGCATCTATACTTCAGAGTTTTCTTTTGTTTACCCTTTCTGTTCCAGAGGAGGGCACAGATTTTTGTCAGGGGACTTACTTTTTTAAGTTAAAAAAATATGGATTACCTTGGGCGAAGTTCGTTTCTTCCGACTTGACCATCTCTGTTCATGAGTCCCCATCATTGCACCAAAGAGAACCCAAGGAAAGGAAACAGAGAAGGAGTAAAATGGGGAAAGCGTTACAGCAAAATGCTTCAAACAGCAACTTGTCAAATGTGTTAAAAAATATTATTACTAAGTAGGGGGCTGGATCTACAACTGCATCCATCTACCTTCCCTCCCCAACAGAACAAAGCAATCAACAAACTCAAAATACCTGCATTGCACCAAAAAAAAGAGGAAATTAAAAAAAAAGGTTATTGAGAATAAGAAGTGAAGGGACCCAGAGCCATTAGGAAGAAACATGGCTTATACTTTTGGTGCCATCTGGTTCTACAGTAAGCTAATTTAAAAAGGGGGGAAAAATCATCTTGCTGTTAAGTGCTAATGTGGACAGAGCTATTTCACTATTCTGATTCCATTGGAAATGGCTGAGCAATCTGCATTTGAAATATGAGGGCTTAAAACACCATCTTTAAAAAAAAAATTACAGTGTGCACCAGCTCGTCTATCATCTGCACTCTGAATGTTAACTAAGCACCCAAGAGTACCAAAAGCTGCTATTTAAACCAAAGTATTTTCTGTCTCACTGGCTAGGTCCACTTCAGCCCAGGCCTTCCTAAAAATCCCAAAAGAATTCCTAAAGTTATTTTGGCTAAACTGTGGGGTTTTTTTGCTAAATCAACTTTATGTCTTTGCTTCACCCCTCCCTGCAATCCAGCAACACCTGCCAATAACACTCTCCTGTACAAGTTAAAGGGGAATTCACATCCCAGATCAAAGTTATGTCATAACACAGGTATGTAAATACAACAGTGGTTTCAATATTGCCATTAAGCTTTTAAATAATCACATAGTGAGGTAAAAATAATTCTACAATTATCTTATTCTGAATTGAGATTTCACAATTCTCAGAAAGGCAACTATCTGAAAAATAAATAATGAGCAGCAGACATCCCACATCAGCTTTTTCTCATTTTGCTTTCCAACCACTTGAAACATTTACATTTCTATAAATAATCCCATTCAGGCTGGAATGCTATACCTATATTCAATAGTAAACAGCAACTTTCATACTAGACTATGCAGCAAACTTGTAGGAATATTTTCTCTTTACACATGCATTGCACATATTTAAAATCAGGTCTGTTTTTTGAGACAGTCCAAATAAATGCCTGATCTTGGCTTTTCCCCACTCCTTGCTGGCCAGGAGCAGTATTAGTTCACCAACATTTGTATGTTTCTCACTCTGTAACACCCTAGTAGAAATCTTGAAAGATAAAACAAAAGCAAAAAACCCACGTGCAGGACCTGAAATTAAAAAACGATCAGCTTCAGTAGCTTCTTCTGAGTTTCTAACATCACTAATCACCATATTTCTGCAAAGTTCAATTAAACTCGGTGAAGAAACTGTCAGTGGGAAAATCAGGGATCTTACAAGCGATCTCTTCCTCTCATCCAGTGCAGTCTTCTGCAAGGCTGGGGCAGTTTAGGTCTTAATATCAAAGCTCAGCCTTTAGATTTCATGTGGATAGATTTTTCCTTTGTTGTTAAAAATGAAAAAAAAGAAAATATAATAACTTTTCTTCCACCTGTCCATTGCAGTGGTGGATACATGCCCTGTACACAGAGAGCACTGCCACAGTGCACATCACAGCTACAAGACAGAAGAATACAGATGTCTACACAACTTTAACCCAGCTAAATATGGGGCTTTTTTTAAAGTTATGATCTATCTCGATTTCAATATTGAGTCTCAGAGGATGAAAATAAAGGTGGCATTTCCCACTAAATCAGATTATGCCAGCTCTTCTTTTCTCCCCCCTACACCTTCCAGCTATAAATTTGATTTCCTAAGCCACTTACATTTCTCTTGAAGTCTCCTTGCTTGACTGCTAGGCTCAAGTTTAATACAATCACTCCCATGTCATCTTCTAAACTGTTGGGATCTTCCAGTTTTAAAACCCGTTCTGTAGTTCTACAAGCAAAAAAGAGAAAAAAAAACAAAAGACATGCATTTATTGACTCCAGTTAACTCGAGTTGATTATTAAAGGTCAGGCTGAGCTGTGCAAATTTCAACTTCTTGTCTGAAATTCCCCATATTGAGTTTAAATGTTAAAATGGGAAATATGGAGGGTTCCTTTTTAGTTCTGACAAAATACACCCCTCTTGCAATAATGCAGCCCAGTGTTTCTATAGCACTACTTACTACTCATAACTCCATATGCAGATACATGCCAAATAAAGTTCCTACTACCTTCCACTTCACAGGGAAGAAAAGTGACAGGGAAACTCATCCAAGTGAATTTTCTAATATTATGGCTGTGATGGGACTTCAGAGATATTTATTCGGATTGTGTGTAATCTCCTTCCATGACTCTGTTCCTTTGCTGAAAATGGGAACGCTAGTATTTACCTGGTGGCACTATCTCCTGGATAAATTCATTAACTTTTCTAGAAATTTGGATATAACAGCCATGGGAGCCACAATAAACCTGCACAGGGAGAACTCAATTTCTCCAAAAGAGTCAGCGCACAGCAAGGGAGTATAAAAAAAAAAAAAAAAAAAAGAACTAAAACTTGAATTCCTGGCTTCCAGCTCCACATTGAGACCAAGCAGCAGCAGCAGACAAAAGGCACAGGGCTTGCCTCAGCACTAAATCAGGGCCAGATGCAGCTGCTGCAGGGATGGATGGTGTGGGGGGAGCTGGAAACGGGCGCTGGCAGCAGCCGGGCAAACCGCTCCCCAGCCCAGTGGTGTGCACAGGAAGGCACCCATGTTATGTGGGGCTAAGAAGGGATCTCAACCTTCTTCCCCCCTTTCTTCTTCCACCTCCATAAATTATTCCTGTGTAGCTCTCCCTAAACAATGGCCAAATACAGAAACTCTTAATCCTAGAACTGGGCTCCCTCCAGGTTGGATTTGAGTCGGGTGCATAACGCTGGATAAAAACGTGTGCACAGGCTTTATCTCAAGCAATTTCTTTTAAAATGTACTCCTCACTCTTCTCTCAAAAAAAGTTGTCAAGAATTAACAAATTCCAGAGCAGAAGCATTTAATTCTTTCCCTCTGTTTCTGAATTAAGCTGCATTAATAATCTTTAATTAAATAAACACATTACCTATTGAGTTCAAGTTCAGTGAGCACTACAAATGCCGAACCCATGAAGTCTGAAGAGGTTAAATCTCGATCGTACACCTGGTAGCAAAATAAGACAAATATTTCCAGTTTTCACATCATAAGCCACTTTTATCCCAGGCAATGAAAGAACAGATATTTTAAGTCCTTTCAGTTCAATTTTGTATTCGAAAGATCAAAGCTCAGATATAATTCAGGGATCATTTTCCATCTCCCTGCTTTAATTTGTATTTTTAACTAAATATTTACCTAGCATTTCGAAAGTATCTTCTTAATATTATGTAAACAGAGACATGTGTGCTGTTATGGATTGTGCCTGTTCCTTTATGCTCCACGCGACAGCATAATGAAATGCTGCACAAAAATCAGGTACTTTTGGTTACAGATGTTTTAGCAATTAGTGCTCACAACTGGTAGCTTGAGGTTCTGGTAACTATAACGTTACTCATAATGAGAAAAGGCTTTGCTACTTGTCACGGCTGCATCCCAGGTAATAATTCTGTGCAGCTCAGCCAAATTACACTCTTAAACGTGCTTCTGTAACCGCTCTCAGTTTCCCTGAGTTTGCACAAGCATGGGAAAAAAGAGCAGAATTTAGCTCCACAGCTTTAAACAGACCCAGTCAAGGAGTTTTATTTCAACTTGGGTTTTTGCAGGCGGAAAGCAAAACATGCGAGTAAAATCTGGAAAAGACATATGTGCATTTTAATTTGAAATTGCTGAAACTCTTAAACCGGATTGTGTTTTATGTTACGCTGCTGCAGCGAATAAAAATCAATATGCTTCTAAAGCTGAAAAGAATTGCTTAAAAAAATATTGACCCGTCTTTCAAAAGTCTAACCCCAAAACTTACCTTGATCCAGAGTTTTTGATCGAGGGTCTGTACAGGCAGCACAACAGTTTCATCCCAAACTGGGTTGAGGTTTTTGTAGACTACCTTACTTTTGTAGAGAGTTTTCCCATTCAGTTTAAACTTCACATAAGGGTCACTTGTACCTGCAATGATTTAAAAAATAGATCAGTATGCCCCCATGTAAACTCTCAACTATTTTTTTCATTAAATAATAAATAATACTAAATGATAATTATTTATTTTATATATACATGCATATACTTAATTACCTATATAAGAATTGCTTGTTCATACAGGAAATCTATAGAAAGAACCAGAAAGTTGTTTGAAAGCAGGCAACAAAAATTCTTCATAGTTTGCTTGATCTCTCCTGGTTTATTATTAAGGAACATTCTTTATTTTTTAGCAACTTAG
>NW_008657796.1:31491-33541 GCF_000695815.1 Acanthisitta chloris | reverse complement strand
AATATTTACAGGCCAACTAACAACATAGTGGAAGAGAGAAAATGTGATCCTGTGACTATGAATGTATAAAAGGACCAAAACTCAAAAGCATTGTAACTTGGATAGGAGCTCCAAGGAAACCAGTAACAATAGCTAAAATACCCGTCAGGATTTCATCACCAGTGTCACTAGCCAATTTACTTAAAACCAACTTTGAAGTTTCAGTGAAAAAATCCTGACATTATTCATCAGCTTAGGATAAAAACCACAAATAGAATAAACTTCATAAGAACAAGGTAACACTTTTTTAATCCAAGTGACACAATTTGCCACGGCAATAATGTCCCATATTTTTACGGAGCAGATGTCCATGGACAGAGTGTAAGGCTCGTGCCACTCAGCAGCAGTAGAAAAACTTGCAGCTATCAAAGGAAAACTGAACAGAGAATCAACTTTTTTTAATTGTTATTAAACCAGGGGCATCTGCATTAACACCAACCACCATGCAGGACAAGAGATATAAAGGGAATCAAGGCATAGGGAGGATTTAACTAGATGGTTGATTTACAGATACAGACTTTGAAAATAAAATTCTCACAAGGGAAAAAAATAAAACTGAGGCGTATCAGCACATACTGAATAGCATTAACTGAGCCCAGGTGCCATTCACCTGTCATATTCAATATTTTCTGTATTATACCTTATATCTGGAATTAAACTTTCCTCCCAACAGTTCCATTTCATTAGAAGAATAAGAGCTAACGCAACAGTCCTGGTGTTCCCCCAGCCTGCAGTTAGGACTGGCAGCAGGAAAAGACCAACTCCAACACCAGACCACACAGTGGGAAATAATCTGAACTTGTCCTCCCTGGTTCCCACCAAGATACTGACTGACAAACACATAGCAGTCCAGGATAACCCAGTGTAAGACCAAGACTCAGTTTTGTCAGAGGTTTGCTGAAACAGTGAGAATGTGAAAAATCCAGATTTAAATATCCAAACCTTTGATCAGTGTTATGTGAAGACAGATTTAAACTCTAGAAAAAAATAGTTGTGTGTGAATATCTCTTTGGAATTACATAGCACTGTAAAGAACTGTACTCCTGTGACACACACATTTATTTCTAAGAATTATAGAAAGAGTTCATTCTGCTTTCAGTTCAAATAGGAAGAGTGGTAGAACCTGGTCCATGCTGCACATAAAGGGTGCTTCATGCACAGAAGGAAAATATCAGTTGGTTTTCAAATACTATCTGCAGCTGATCCTTTTCCTAAATAATAATTGTTTGAAATAAACCTCCTTTTGTGAAAAAAAAATAAGTTGCAAACTTAAAGAGTATTTTCTTTTTCTTCTCCTCTAAGAGAGAATAATAATAAGGGCCTGATTCAAAGCTAGGGAAGTCAGAGGGCAGATTCTCATTGTTTCCAATGGGTTAGGACTAGACTTATCCTTAGAAAATTTCTCATAACTATGATTACACTCTTACAAAAAGCATACAGCTTAAAACCAGCACACTTTCCACAAGGAGTGGGAAAACATAGATGAATTCTAGCCCCACAATACGGGCAGTAGCCTTCAGCATTAAGAAAGAATAGCACTGAGCTCTTTGGTGTTAAGTTTCTTCCACCTCCTTCAAAAAGATTAAAAAAAAAAAAAGGGTAAAAAAAATCCTGACTTTTATTACAGGGTAAGTAGGAGAAAGTTGCATTATAAAAAACAGGAGTAATAATAATGTCTACAACCCATTCTGTGCATGAAATAGCAACTGGCTGAGACAAGAAAAGCAACTGATGAAACGAGAGCATGAAGAGGGTGATGAAGGCAGGTGGTTTATGGCCACAACTCATCTGCTTTTGGCATAGAAAACCCATGAACAAGGGCAAAACCTGAAAAGAGAGAGAAAAATAGGAGATACAGAGAAAGCAAACCACCAGCAAGCTCAATACCTGCAAGTATAAAATTCCAAGCCCTTTCTCTGAGGTTGGGAAGTAAGAAGACTATAGCTAACTAAGCATCCCAAATGCATTATTGCTCAGAAAGCTTTCCAGGTTGTTATACAGTAAAGGAAAA
>NW_008657796.1:18026-31473 GCF_000695815.1 Acanthisitta chloris | reverse complement strand
GGGGGAAGGGCTGCCCAGCATTGCTCACGTGAGCCAAGCTTTAGCAATCATTCCCATATACTTATTTTTTAATGAATTCTTCCTTTCTCTTCATGTATATTTATACACAGAAACACATATACGTATATAAAAAGGAATAGGCATTTATCTAAATATATATTTATCTAAAAATATATATTGCATACAAAAAACAGTGGGGGGGGGAAGGAAAGCTATAATAAAAAGAGGCCTTTAATTAAATAAGATTGCCACTCTGGGATCAGGCCTTCATGCTTGTCAGCTTACTCTCAAAATAAACATCTCAAAGCAGGGCCTCAGTGGTGTCACTTACTCCAGCAAGGTACCCTGGGTAATCCCTCGCTATCTTGACAGCTACATAATGTTCAAACTGTTTCACGGGTGAGCGGCAGCACTTGCGCGAAAGAAAATATTAATGCCGGGAATTAATAGAAAAAGGGATGGTGGTTTACAAAAGCCAAACAAGGAAAAGGTGTCAAGTTAGTGCTGGTGTTAATTGTTAGGGAAAATAATTGTGGAGGGGTGGAGGGTTCGGCGGCGCTCGCCTGTCTGGCTGTCAGAGGGGTAACATCTCAACTAGGCAGGCAGGGAAAGGGTCGGCATGGGAGCGTGGCTCCGGATCATACAAATGACGGGATGACACCTCCGTGCCAGCAAACAGCTGGACTGTCACCCCGCGGCGGGAGCTGGTGCAGAAAGAGCTCGAGGGTGTTCACTGGGGTGAGCCTGGATGGCCAGGAGAGAAATACTGGGGATGGATATGGCATCACAGCCCCTTTGTGGGCATTCAAGGTTGCCCCCATGTTGCTCCTGAGATGTTGACGAAGCTCCCCGTGTCTTTGGATCTGTTTCTGGTTTTCTTTACGACACACCAGACTGCATCCAGGTGATCAAAACAGGTTAAAAAGGAGACAGGGAGTGAGAAATAAGCCAGGTGGACAAGCGTCTCCTGATAGGATGAACAGCACAGACTGTGAATTATTAACTGCATTTGAATTCAAGGCTTGAAGCCTTCTGGATTCAAGCTCAGAAAGATGTCTGGATCTATTAAAAGCCATTTATTAGAGACAATCTACAATCTAGGCAGAAAACACAACTTTTTTTGAAAAACGCCTAGTGATTTTAAAGATGAACCAGTCTAAAAAGGGATTTTTGTTTATAATCTTCTTTGAAAGGCGACAGAAATGAATAATTTTCTAAAGCCAGACCATTTAAAAATAAAAGAAACGCTTTTTAGCAGCCATTTCCTAGTGAAGGCAACTGAATCAACAACTCAGCACGTGCACTCAGGCTCTTCTGAATGCAAGGTCTGAAGCTGCTCAGTGCTGGTGAGGCCACACCTTGAATCCTGTGCTCAGTTCTGGGCCCCTCAGTTCAGGAAGGATATTGAGGTGCTGGAACAGGTCCAGAGAAGAGCAACGAGGCTGGTGAAGGGACTCGAGCACATGAGCTGAGGGAGCTGGGGTTGTTCAGCCTGGAGAAGAGGAGGCTCAGGGGAGACCTTATCACCCTCTACAACTCCCTGAAAGGAGGTTGTAGGGGTTGGTCTCTTCTCTCAGGGAACCAGCAGTAGGACAAGAGGGCACAGACTCAAGCTCTGCCAGGGGAGGTTTAGGTTGGATATTAGGAAGAAATTTGTTAGGGAGAGAGTGCTCAGGCATTGGAATGTGCTGCCCGGGGAGGTGGTGGATTCACCATCCTTGGAGGTTTTCAAGACAAGACTGGATGGGGCACTCAGTGCCATGGTCTAGTAACTATGGTAGGGTTGGACTGGATGTTCTTTGAGGTCTTTTGCAATCCGGTTGATTCTATGATTCTATGATCTTGGTCACATCAGCTGTAGTAATGTCAGTGGGGTGGGTGAATGGATTATTCCTGAAGTCAAGAATTTTGCCCCAAAAAGCTGCTACTCTGGTGGGAAAGGCAAAGTGTGATGCCTTGAGGTTAATTTGAATATTATGCAATGACAAGAAGGTTCTCACACAGTAAAATATATAAGGAAACTATACACAAACCCCCAAAATAATCTACTTCTCAGCCTAAAACAAACCAAATAAGAGTAAAAAGAAAGAATGGCCTCTTAAAGAATCATTCCATCAGTTAAGCCTGTTTTCCCATCAGAGAAAGAACATTGATCTCAGCAGTGATGCTCCCTGGAACTCCTTTGCATAATATCTATTTTATTTCTATTTTCTTCCAAACCAAAAAGTAATGAGTGCAAGCAGACCAGACATCACCTAAGACCTGAGAAAGCTTCAGTGACCAAAGCTGCTGGAGCACAGCAGCAGGAGAGGGTTTAGTAGCCCAAGAAATTGTTAATGGTGTTTTTAAATGGATACTGCTGCCCTCTAGCAGCTACAGAGAGATGGATCACATCCACTGTGTTTCATACTGCTACACATTTGCTTTGTAATTAGGAAAAAAATAACCCAACAAGCCCAGAACACCCAATATAATTTCAAGCCACACACTATTTTATGGGAGCAAGCTTACTGGAAATTTAACATATGAAACAAGTCTTGTTCCATAAATAAATAAATAAAAATGACCACCAAGTTGCCTTAAAACCCTGAAAAATCAAAGAACAGTGTGAAATATAACCTAGACCATCTTAAGTTTTGGTTAAAAACCTAAATTTTAATCTGAAGAAGGAAATTAAGGATTTATTTTATATGCATGTAAAGAATAAATATCAGAAAATCTTCCTAGAAATAGAATTCCTGGAGTTATTTACGACAAGGAGTAAAAGATGTTTTAAAATGGAACACACATTTTTCTTTTTAAGTGGAAAACCACTGTATTCTTGTAGTAAAATAGCCAAGATCAAGGCTTAAAGAGGAAATCAGAAAAATAAAAGTATTCTGCTGGCAGGAAATTCAGGTAATTTTGGAAAGTTTTCTGCCCAGCTAGTTTTACATGGCCAGATGGAAATGAAACATTGCTTGGAAACAAGCATCACCAATAGGTTCCAAGGGAAAATAAACCAAGGAAAAAACCCCAAACAACACAACTGAAAAAGACCCACCACAACAAAATCCAATAAAGCAAAAAGACTAGAGAAGTGTGAAGTGTGCAAAGCCATGGCTGATGGGGGGGATAATGGAGAGGGGGAAAAAATAACAGAACTGAACATTAACAGAATGAAATATATAGGAGTTTCTATTCAAGACACTTCAGAAACACCATTTTTAAAAAAAAGTATAGAAACTGAGAAAAACCTACCAAAATCCCTACCAAAACACCATGAGATGTATATTAGACATGACATAAAGAACAGGATTGCCTATGGCAAAAATTAACCCAATTGAACACTGTGTTCCCAGTCAAGACTCAGGTATAAATGCAAAGAGGGCACAAGGACAGAGCAGAAGGCACAACTCCATCACTAGGCAGCACTGGGAACCTTCAGAATAAATAGCTGCATCTTATCACAGAATGGTTTGGGTCAGAAGGGACCTTAAAGCTCATCTCATTCCAATCCCCCTGCCATGGACAGAGACACTTTCCACTAGCCCAGGTTGCTCACAGCCCCATCCAACCTGGCCTTGAACACTTCCTGGGATGGCACATCCACAGCCTCTCTGGGCAACCTATGCCAGCACCTCACCACCCCCACAGTAAATAAAGAATGTTATCCTAATATCTAATCTAGACCTGTCCTCTGTCAGTTTAGTGTCATTCCCCCTTGTCCTATCACTATGCCCTTGCAAAAAGTCCCTTTTCAGCACTCTTCTAGCCCTTCTAGGCACTGGAAGGGGCTCTAAGTTATCCCCAGAGCCTTCTCTTCCCCAGACCTTATAATCCAAACTCAGACTTGCTTCTTTTATCAGTCTTTGGTGGAATAAAACCTCTTTACATGGTCCCAGAAAGATGCAGTGTGAGCTGTTAATGCAGGCAGGTGCCCAAACCAAGAGCCAACTCTGACAACTGATGGAGCTAGAACAGTTTAAGAAACTTATCGTCTAAATTACAATTCCTACAAAAGAAGAGTCATAGGATATTCTCTGGGCCCTAGGTATTCTCTTCCTGTTCTGCCCTCCCTACATTTCCTAATTCAATTTACCAGGGGCAGATATGCATATAAATTGCTTTTTTTTGAACTCCTCCTATTTTCTCATGGTTTCTGTCTCTGGGCATTCCTTTGTCATGGCCAGTCCAGGAGGGATGCTCACAGGGATCACTGTGTGTAAGAGCAAAGTTTCAGCCACACATGTTGCACTTCCAGGAACTGGACTTGGCACAGACAAACACTTGCAGCACAAGCCCTTGTACACAGATCTACACAGCATCCAGAAAACATCAAAATAAGTCCTCAGCACCATTCAAATCCTCAGCAGTTGCAAATTAGCCATGATTACGCCTTTCAAAGAGAAGTGTGAAAAGTTGCCTAATACATCTCAATAATTAATAAATCTGAAGGCTTAATGATCTAATTGCAGATACCCTGAAAACAGAGAAACTCTAAATTAATCAGCGCGTTTGCAGGGAGCAATTCAGCCTAATTGCTCTGAGCATTTGCTTTCCAAACAATGGGCTTGCTCTGAGCTGACGAACACCCAGCACAGCACAGCACACACACATCCCTTTCTCCAGCACCCTGGTATCAGCACGGACCCAGGCACTGAATCAGAGAATCATAAAATATCCTGAGTTGGAATGGACCCACTAGGACCAAAGTCCAACCCCTGGATAGCCCAGAGCTACGAGTGGTGAGCTACTGCAGGTTCATTACTGCTGAAAGCTAAAAGTGTGTGCTATTCCACACCCTTTTTTTTTATTTTGTCCTTGGGATACTGAGCTTTGGCACAGCTCTCAGCGATGCTAGAGCTGCCCATGCAGCTCCAGGAGCCCACCCGGACCCTTTGGCAGTGAGAGCTGTTAGATTTGACAGCAGATGATGGTGTGCTCAGCACAGGGAAAGCAGGATGCCCACATCAAGATGATGGTATCTTCTGTACTACTGCACCCCTCCTTGCACCCTTCACACATTCAGCTGCCTGTATTATGGGAGGAAAGAAATGACAGGAAAACTGAAGTGCAGCAACAGGAAACAAATGAAACCTTAAAGAAAGAAACAGAGATGGGACACAAAGGTCCTGTTAAAAAAAAAAGAAACCTACAAAACACACAACCACGTGGAAAAGAGACACACACAAAGTTCAGGCTGGAGCAATGCAGTCAAAAGGGTTAAAAAAAAAAAAGACACAGAGACTAACCACAGCCACTCACCAGCTGACATCACATCCGAGAACTGTATTTCTTGTAACCACACCATTTAACAGATAAAAAAATCTACTCTGACTCTGAAAGCACAGGATTTGAAAACAGGAGGGGCTTCTCACCTTTACAGGCACTCAAAACCCAGTTTCTGCTTATTTTTACACCAGGAGAGCTGGGTTTATCCCCTGAAGGAAGGTAGCACTTCCTTACAGCTGTGGCATCACACTGCTGCTTGGTGCCACAGCATCACTGTTGTGCAATGGTAACTGGTACAGGCAGCAATGTGCACAGTCAGAGCAGCTCAGAGCCAGAAGGGAGCAGGATATTTCAGATTTCATTAGACTGACTCAAACGACCATGAGGCATCACCTTGTCCTGTGAAAGTGAACCAGCAGTTCAAAGCATGAAATTGTGAGCTTCACAACAAAGTGTCAACAAGGCCATAAAATCACTAAGGGTGCAACAAGATGACAACACTTAAAGTACTAGTGATTAAGAATGCTTCATTTTTTCTAAAAATGAGATATAATTATCTCTCTGTTCTGCAGAACTACTGCAGTGCTCCATAGATTCTTAATCAATAAAGTACATTTCTGCTCCCTTACTAGTTACAGCATTAGAACTACATAGACACAAACTCCTCAACATCACTGAGACACATCACATCACCTAGTAACAGTAATGCTGTAAGAAGCACACAAAAATCAAGCTTCTGGTGCTGTGTATATAAACACAGGGATCCATAACCTTCAGAGTTTGGTTCATCAGTCACAAGACCAACAAATGCAGGACACATGCACTGTCCGTGAATTTGCTGAGTAGAACCAGGAGTTTTCAGCAACAGCTGTTTCCAGTGGAAGATATATTTTCTCTTGGTCACACACCTTAGATTTATTTTTATATACACACACAGGTAAGTATTTACTACATTGAGGCAGAACAGAGGCAGAAACAGACTGATCAGTACAAGAGACTTTACTCATCTGCCAGGAGAGGGCATCACCCACCCACTCTGCAGGGCTGCAGCCCCTAAACCTGAGCTATTTAAACTGTTGTAAAACAAATCAAGGGGAAAAGTAGAGGTATAAGAAGAAAGAAGGACACCACACTTAAGTGCTGTTTTCCTTATCTTTGACTAGATACAAAATTTTTTAAAAAAAAGTGAACCGATGGGTTTGATGACTTGTTTGAGACTCTTTTTTTCCAGATAAATTCTGATAGTACAATAACTTAATATTAAAATTCAGGAAAATTACAAAATTTATGTTAAACTTGATTTAGGCTGAAGATGCTGGCATAGACTATTCACTCAGTCTGTGGTTTACATGGGAATATTTTGTTATTTAATGTGTAACATATTCTATGTAGCATTTGGAATTAGTTTCCGTCAATGACCACAAGGTATTACCACTTCATTTGAATACAAACAGGACATTGCTACTTCTACCTCAGAACTCTCTGCCACCACTCCCACCTAACCAGAGCATTTTTGAGGCTGCTCACACAAGGCTGACCACAGGAGGGTTCAAAATACAGGACCAGCAACTCAGACATCATAGAATATCCTGAGCTGGAAGAGACCCACAAGGATTGCACAAGTTTTTCACACTGAAGAGCTCTGGTATCTCTTGCACATGCAAAACCATGGGGAAGAGGGTCTGAGCCCTCTCTCAGCTGAGTCAGAGAGCTCTGCTGGGTTAGCTCTAAGGGTTTGCTGTTCCCAAAATGTCAATGAGGATGACTTGGCCTTCAGCCCAAGCCACAGTCTGACTTGCAGGACACACTGGCTGCAGACAACGTGTTCCTATATTTGGATTATTCAGAGTACACTGGTATACCCCAGTGGGGTGGCTGTATCTGGCATCAGGGCAGGGAGAGAGGAGGGAAGTCACAATCACCTAAGCCCACAAATTTTCTCTGAGGTTTTCTCATATTGAAGAGATGAATAAAGCTGACAACTTCCCACTTTTAAAAGCATGTTACAAGAAGCATATTGCAAGTGGTTGTAGGTCAAGCCTGAGTGTCATGCAAAAATGCCAAATAACCAGTACAACACAGAGACCTATAAAGATGTGCATCAGGCATCATTCGTGTGCTGTTTTTTCTTTAAGGAGCCATCACTGCAGCATAATGGTGACTGAACAATAATCAAGTCATTATTTTCTCCCCTCCCACTGCTTGTGCTATAAAAAGCAGGAATTTTATTGAATGATGTATCACCTCACATACTCAGTTTACTAAATGAGTGGTCATTTGCACAAAAGAGACTCATCAGAATGTTGGGGGTTTATTCCCTTATGTTGTTTCACCATGTTGTCCCATGCTTCACAAAGACAAGCATTTGCTTTCTTACACAACAAAACACAGCCTAGAGCGAAATATGCTCTGTCTTCTCTAGAAATATTACTCTGCTGGAACTGCTCATTTCTAGCATCTTTTTCATACAAGCAGTTGGATGTGCCCTGGCTTGTGTAGCTTGCTAGTAAATCTGATGAACTGCTACACTGTTAGGAAATACAGACTTCTGTAAAACCAATAAAGATCTTAATCTAAGTATTCGTTCACTCCTTCCAAAAACTGGAAGGAAAAACAAACACACACTTGGCCAGAACCTACTGTTTCACGAAGACATGAAAAACCAGCATGGAAAAAGTTAACTGAGATAGCAGATAATAGAAAACCCAATAAGCACTCCATGTGAGACATTTCTAGATCAGATAGGTGCCTGCAGGTGCAAAGCTTCACAGGCCTTTAGACTGTGCAAGATGATTCCCTTTAAAACTGTGTGAATGAACCCTGTGGCTTCATGTCAAAAGAAAGAAACTGCTCACATTTTGCAACACCAAAGTATCAGAACTGTTTCCACATGCAGGAAAAAAATACGAAATAAAGATTGGACTATATAGAAGAGCTCTCTGACAGGTTCAGATCAAAGGTCTTGGAGCAGCTGATGCTGCAGAGTCCTACAGCCCACAGAGAACCTCTGGCAGGACAGTTCCTCCCTCCACAGCAAGCAGAGAAACTACCAACTGGCTGAACTTTCACTCACTGTTGCAGCAGCCTGAAGAAAATTCAGGTTAACATAAGGCACTTTCACTTAACTTTTCCAGGAATTCCCCAAATCTTCTGCAATTTATTTGATACGTCATTTGGGTGTGGGGTTTTTTGTATGTTGTCTACGTTCACTCACATCCCAAATTAGAGGGAGGATTGTTGGCTTATGGCCCTGCTCCTATGGTTTCCCTTTTATTAACAGCTTTGTAGATAACCCCAAAAGCATTCCTAGGGCAGCTCCATCATTTAATAAATCTCCAAATATTCTTTGGCTTTTCTTTTTAAGCTCAAATAACTTAAGTGCAGCCAAGAAGGTGCTTTGCAGCTGCATAGTCAGGCAGGAGGAGCAGCAAGGAGAAGGCAGCTCCTTCCTCTGTGTATCTAAGGTGGATAAACCAAATCGTTGAGTGCTCTGGCTTAGACAAGAGACACAAGTCAATGATTTGCTGCATTGGAGATAAGGAAAAAATCCAACTCGCTGCCAAACTGAAGTCAGTCAAAGGAGAGAACTATGTGAATTTCAAAGGAAAGCAGCTGAAAGGTGGGGCTCACCACAGCGATCTCTGATAACCAGGTTCCGGCCTTCCTTCAGGTGGATGGTCAGCAGGTAGGCAAAGGGGCTGGGCAGGTCACTCAAGCAGTCATTTGCTTCCTCCAGAGCCTAAAGAGAACAAAGAAATCAGTCACCACTACACACCTCCTGAAGCAGCTTGTGAATAAGGCAGGTGTGTGCTCGGTGTTGCAGAAACAAAGTTCTCATCTTTCCTTAGGGCAATCTTTCACAGAAAGGTTAAAAAAAAAAAAAGGAAAAAAGAAAACTATTTATTTCCCAGGCTTTATTTCACTATGCAAATAGCATATGAGCATCAGGTATCTTCAACAAAGCAAGGGGTAACACAAGAAGGGTTCTCCCTGAAAACGAGTAGTGATATTAACAATCACAAATGTATGAACAAGTTTTCAAAGTCCTATCAGCTTACTGCATGTTTTTTTTCTAGCTGCTTCCGTGCATTCATACAATATATCAAGTTGGAAGAGATCCATAAGGATCAGAGTAATCATCTGATAACCTCATGAGGAAGCACACGTTTCACTTAGCTACCAAGAGGGCAGCATTTGTACAATTCTAAAAGAGAGAAACCCAACAGCAGGCAGTGCTTGCTGTGAGGTTGTGCAAAAGCAAACTCGAGAGGATTCTTGGTCATCAGAGATGCTGCCAGGGTTACACACCTCAGCAGCAGCATCCAGCCCAAACCTTCTGCGAAAACAGCCTCTGGACAGCGCTTGAGAGGCTATCAGAGGGCAAAGGTAGAGAAGTTCATCCAGAATAGGCAAACATGCTTTACATGAGAATAACATGTCAAAATTGCCAATGCCTTTTCACACTGCCCTAAAGCTGTTTTTGTTGCCTGTCAAACCCTATAGCTGTGTTATTTGCTGTATTTACTTTAATACAGTTTGTTCCTAGGCTGTTAATTGAGTATTTATGCTGATGCTTTCATCAGTTATAAGTACAATATAGATATAATAGAATATTTCAAAAAAATCCAGAAAATTTAGGTCTACTTAAAACATTAGCAACCGCCTTGAACTACAAAAAAGCTAAACAACAAAAACACAAAACCACCACTAAACAAACAAAACTCCCACAAACCAAAAAGAAAAACCACAATGGACAAATCTATAAACACCTTCTTCATCTGCTGGGTGTTTAAATTTGTAAGAAGCAAAGAACTTGAAGCTAAAATATATTGTGCTTCTGATCAAGTTTCAAAATGCTTTAAAATGACAGGACTTACCATTTGGTCATCAAAAATTTGAGATGATAGGGAAGAGTCAAGATCCATTTCTCCACATTGATACTATAAAATAAAAGATACAATTATAATTAGATAACAGTAATGCAGGAAAGAAAATAGTCCCAGTATCACTCAAAAAATTTCTCATACATATATGTAATGAGTGAATATTTTTTTTTTACTTCTGCTTACAGAACCTTCTCTCCACAATTTAGATATATATTTCTTTTTCCTGTTTCACAGGAACTGCATGTAGTCTCTTGAGTTTAATCCAAGAAAATAGGTGTCTGCTTCCAGCTATCAGAATAAATTCTTCTCATCCCCAGTACTGCTCTGTGCCTTCAGTGATGATGGTCCTTACCACAAACTCTCCTGACATCTGAAGGTTATTGCATCTGGTGACTGGCTGCTCTCTGACTTGACTACACTTCTCTTTCACCATCCAAAAGGCAAGTTCCAGGAAAAGGGTTTTTTTTGTTTAGTTTGGGTTTTTTGGTTTGGTGTTTTTTTCTGGTTGATTTTTGTTTGTTGGGTTTGTGGGGTTTGTTTTTTGTTTTGGAAAAAAAAAAAGGCAAAAAGAATGTTCAGGGGAAAAGCTAGAAAGAAATGGTCAAAGGGAAAGGTATCCTGGTTTTGGCTCGGATACGGTTAATTTTCTTCCTAGTAGTTGGTATGTGTTGTGTTTTGGATTTAAGAGGAGAATAATGTTGATAACACATTGATATTTTTGTTGTTGCTGGCCAGGAACCACTACTCAAGAACTGGCTGGGCATCAGTTGGCAGATGACAAGCAATTCCACTGTGTATCACTTGTTTTGTAACTTTCAATTCTTGTATAATTTTTTTGTTAGTATTATTATCCCTTCCTTTTCTGTTCTCTCCTGTCTTTATCTCAGTCCACAAATTCGCCCTCCTTTCCCCTATACTCTCCCGTATGGAGGATGCTGGTTCCCACTGAGGGAGGAGTGAGAAGCTTTGTCATATTTAGCTGCCTGTTAGGTTAAACCATGACAAAAGGGAAAATTTACCTCCCCCCTCTTTCTACAGTAACTGGAAGATCCAAAGGATTTTCGTCTAGTGCCCGGCACAGGAGAGGAAGTCAAACATTTCTTCCTAAATACTGACTCATCCAAAAACTTGAGGCTACAGTGGCATGGTGTTTAGACTGCCTGGTCACATGGAAGGGATTCATCAGTCAAGACACCTCTGGTGATATTCTGACTGTTAGAAGAGTCTACGATCATCATTTAAGCTGGAGAGGACCCACATGCCTGGGCAAACCTTTTGGTCTAATGCAAGGCAATCACAGCTCATTCAAATACAAAGAACAACCTCAATCTACAGAAATGCACACAAGGTGGAATTCGATCCTCATGTGAAAATGTTATTATGTGCAGTGTGGTAACATCCAAACCTCCCAGATGAGAGCAGCATTGTGTGGAGCACTATGGAAATATTCAAAAAAAGAAACAGCTCCTGCACCAAAGTACATAAATCTTAGAGATACCGATATGCTGAAATAAACATAAATACGCTTTTGTGTAATTCTTCTCCTCCTCCTCCTCCCTCCAAATACACATATTGCATATCAGGAAGTACAGTAATCCACCATTGCAAGTAAAATTTCCTTTGCATGACAGACAAAATTTAACATTATGGTTCCCACAGTAATCGTAACTTGGCCACCTTGCAAAAACACATTAAAAGTAGAAAAATTATCATCATAAAGAGCAGCAGAAGAATTTTCTCGCACAACAGAGCTGAGTTACAGCTGCTAGGGGAACCCTAACTTTGAATTTTCTGACTAGTATGCATAAAAACTCACTTGTGTGCATTAAACCTAGTGTTTCTTGGAGTCTCTGACTTCACAGGAATCTCCTTCAGGCACCATCATTGGCACTGATAATGGTTTCTCTTTACAGCTTGTTTTACATGGCACAAACACAGGATCAAAGAACGGCACTGAAATTACAATGGTTTTGAAAGTACTGTCTTGACTAGCTTGATATCATTTATAATAAAAACATTACCCTCAAAGTTATGAGTTTGTCTTTATTCTGCTTTGTGTTTACTTGCATTACATCCACAGATATTGAACAACTATAATTTTAACTAAAAAAGTTAAGGTTTTTTTTTTATTTTAAGCTTCACATAATGTAAATTACTACTATTCTAGGTATTCTATGCAATTCTCATTGCCTATTCTAGATGCAATGAGATCAATGAATATAGTTAAAAGTGTCTGTGAAAATATGGTCCTGAAATCTTGATATTTATCCAACTACTGTAACACTTTTGAACTTTAAAGTATAAACAAATGTGGCCACATCCAGCAGGGTCACAGTCCCATATGTAACTGTGTGAAAACAAATCAAACAAGAGGGTATATATATGAATATATATATTTATATATACAAATAAATAAAAAGTTCCTCTTGACAAGATTTGCAACCTCTGTCTCATCTTGTTTTCTGCAGAATAATGATTAAAAATACAAGGGCAATGAGTACATCAGCAATGGAATGAGGCTTTGGTTTGCCAGTGACTCACTACAAAGTGTTGTCAAGATGATGAAGAAGTGGTATCAGAGCACTTCAGTAATGACACATGGCCACAGCCAAAGCTCAGCTGCAAAACGTGACATGACTGAGGCCCTTTTCATCCTGGACCAAGCAGGGAGGGGCTTAATGCAACTTCAGTTGCTTCTTCACCCTTCAGATTTGCCTTGTTGGGATGCAACAGAGAACAGAAAGAAAATTTCTTGAAAAATGGAAAAGTGGTATTCGTGGCAAGAGCCATCATTGAAGGCGACACTTCCTGAGCACTGACAGCTCTGTACGAAGTTCAGACTAATGCGAAAAACCACAAGCCCACACTGAGCTCCTGCATGAGGTTTGGAAAGTATCTCATGATATTGAGTGACCAAAGACAACCGGGAAATGAGTAAGTGGCATGTGACAAGCAATTCAGGGGGAAAAAAGCTCAACCTACATTTTTGCTTTTTTTAGTTTGTTTTGTTCCAGGGATCTGCCTTCCTTCTCATTTACCTCCCTGAGCAGTGAGTGATGCTCACAAAAGAACAATATGAACTTGTCGTGCACTTCACAGCAACCCCACCCACTATTCCGAGTCCAACAACCTCCGTAACAAACTGTTCCCATCCAAGGCATACAGAGAACAAATCCTGTAGCTGTTCAATTCAGTACAAGAAAAGCTGAATGGAGCTGAACTGAGGTGTTCCTAGAATCATAGAAAGGTTTGGGTTGGAAGGAACCTTAAAGATCATCTAGTTCCAACCACCCTGACACCTTCCACTATTGAATCGGGTGAAAACCAGATTTTATCAATTTTGCTCA
>NW_008657796.1:0-17967 GCF_000695815.1 Acanthisitta chloris | reverse complement strand
CCCTCACTCTCTCCTATGTATTTTTGAGGAATAAGATCTTTCTGCTTTTAAACGTTGTATTGGAGGCAGATTACAGGAAGAAACGATATTCGCATACCTAGATTGATTTGCCATAAAATTAAGTACTAAATGAGTTAGACACACATGTCCATATCAAAATACACACTTAGTGAAAGACATAAATGCTTCAGAAAATTCAGATTGTGCATCTGAAGGAAACTTGACTTGAAGTTGAGCTATTCCATCACTATTCATGTACTTCCTTCTCCTAGAAACACTTAGTTTGCCCAAAGTCAAAGCAGGATTTAAGATTCTTTTTGGTGCTGCTGTGGTAGATTTTAGATTAGGGTTTCTGGCCTGCAACAGCAGGAAAAAACTGCTGCTGTCGCTAAAACAGCCTGAAAAACTCCCAAAATAATGGTAGTCTGTGTATTTACCATATACTGAGTGAGGTGCCAAAACTTGTGAGTAAAGTTTGAGCACAGAAACAAACCATATACTATTTCAGCCACTTTTCTTATGCAGTCCTCTGAAGAAAGGTACACTCCAGTAAAATGCAGCCAATTTGTGAACAATTTAGCAAAACTAAACTGCAAATGATAGTCAGTAAGGACCAGTCTGACACTTTGCATCACAATAGACTAGTAGCCAACACTGATTTGACAGGAACACACAGTCCTTTGAGATGCAGAACAAGCAGTTTATTTCAGAAAGGACCATTTTCCCCACAGCAGCACTAGCCATCATTTTGAACATGCAGTTAAAAGCTATTAATTAACCTGTGAAATCACCACTCTCAAAAGAGGACTTTAAACCAAAATAGTTTCCATTTTTACATCAGCTACTGTAACAGCAACAACTAGATAATGGGAAAAAAGACCTCAAAAAGTTCAAAATCTAACCTTCCCACTGAGAACTCAAGAGGAGACACACTTCCACCAAATATAAACAAAAGAAATTTTGCCTGAACTGTTTCATGCAGCCACAACCTTCACCTACCATCAGTTTCACCTATTAGGAAACAACTGTGCAACTCCACAGGATTCCCCATTTGCTCAGGCCAGGCAGGAATTAGTTTTGTGTCAGTTTTGGAGCACATTAGTCTCTGATCCTCCTGTGCATGGGACACTATGTCCAGCCACAATAATAGCGATCACAGAGTGTGAGGCGTGAAGGAAAAAGGACAAGACTGGGAACGCCGAAGAAACATTCGTTTTGCACTTCCTCTAAATCATCATCACAAAACCCCAAAGGACAGCCCTGAGCATGATGCTACATGTTCTCTTCTCCATCATGCACTTGTTTTGGTTAATTCCAGGCATAGGCAGAACTCACCGTGCTCACCATTATGTTTCACCTTTTGCCTTCAGCTGGGTCTTGAGTGGGTGGGTGGTAAATTGATTTTGCTGTATATCAATCCTGGCAAGCTATATTAACTAAAAAGCAAGTCTATCAGTATCACATTTCAGAGTTCAGAGGGCTGTAACAACTTTTGGTTTAAGTAAGCAATTCCAACAAATCTGGAAAATCTGAAGTATCATCCAAAAAAAAAAAAAAAAAAAAAGGAGCAGGCTTATTTTGCAGCTCCAGACTGACAGAAAGGATATCTAAATTAGTCTTGAATAGTGTGTGTATACCATGTAAAGTTTATGCTTATTTTTATCCCCCATTCATTCCTTGTATAGTGCCCCCTCCTCACAGAATGGTTTGGGTTCAAAGGGACCTTTAAGGTCATGTAGCTCTAATCCTCTGCCTCGGTTAGATACTCCATTCCTTTATAACCCAGACAACTAAGCACAACGAGGAAAAAGTGGCCACTGATGATCAAACACCTACCTCTGACCCCTCATCTGTCAGCGCAGCACTCAGGCGGGAGCTCTGCAGCAGCTCAAAGAAGTCATCGCTAGATTTCCTCTTCCCCTCGGACGTGGGGCTGCCTGCAGCTTGTGTGTCCGGGGGAGTGACCGTTACCTCCATCCGCGTCGCCTGCTGCGATGTCCACGGCCAGTCCTCACCCGCTGCCCTCGCCGAAGTGCTTCTGCTCTTCAGGGACACCACAGACCTGGAGAGGCTCTTGGGGGAGCAGCTCGACAACACCTGAGTACTCGAATAATTTGTTTCTTCTTCCATAAGAGTCTCCACCTCCAGCATGTCAGGCACTGACACGCTGAGACATCGGTCCAAGGAGTGGACTTTCCTCTCCATCATTTTGCTAGACCTCTTCTTCGTCTTCCTCACGCTCAGGTTTTGCAGGAACGGTCTAGTTTTCTGCTTCAGGGATCCCCATACGGATGGTTTATCCAAGTCCATTGCTGCAAGGGGAATCTCAGCAATGCCTCCTGCACAAAACAGCTTCAGCGATTCCCAGGGTGACTAAAAGGAATGTAGGAAGAAAGCAAGTCAATCACAAAAGTGAACAGCCGCTCAAGACTATGATTCATGTTGTCTCATCTTGAAACTTTCAGTCATTTTTCTAAACAGTTAAAACCGAGCATGTCACATTAGTAAGTGCTTCCAAATACAATCTGGTGGGTAGGTTTGATTATTTAGAAGGAAAACAGTCAGAACAAGTATTTATTCCTACACAAAAAATGCAATGTCTGCCCACTACTTCATGATTGCTAAGAGGAGACATTATATTTCTTCTTCTGCCAAGTCTCAGCTTGTAAAAACTTGAGATTTAGCCAATTTGAAAGTGATTCTGTGCAGAACTTACTGATGGGAGTTAAATCGTGATAATGCAAGCACATGAACCACGCTGGCAAAGCCGCCACCATCATTTCAGCTGACACTTTTCCAGCCTGTGTAGGGTTTTGTTGGCTATTTCCTAGGCTACATGGATTCTTATGTGTCATGTTAGTGGACAAACACACACGAAAAACAGCTCCACAAACTAAGCACCTGAGGCTGAAGAGGACACATTGGATATGAGGAATCCCAGCTGGGACCCCAAAACACTCCCTTACATTAACCCACTGTCAGTGAAAGCTGATGCTCTAGAATTAGTTTTCTTCACAAAGAAGGCAACTGAGAGGAAAAGATGACAAAAATCAATGAGTGAATTATATTTGAAAACTTACTGGTGGACTAATCTTTGAGTTGATTCATACTGAGCATTTACACAGCAGGGAAGGACAAGAAGAAAAGAGCTGAAACAAAATCACCTACTGTATATGCATCGTAAGGGAATGGTCGAATGGACACCTGTGTGCACAGGAATATCCTCACAGACAGCCTCTTCCGTGGTTAACAGCTGAGCAACCATCCTCATTCTGTGAAGCAGAAGTAGTCAAATCATCATCAAAACTGAGTAAGAAAGCTGACAAAACCTGCAGATTTACTCCTGTACAGTCCCAAAGTCACACACAGAAATTACAGTATATACCCATGTCCTTAGAAATATATACCTGACAGCTGCTTCCAAAACCCATAGCATATTTACCTTCTAACTATTGCACAGCTGACCAAAAATTACTTATCTCTGTTTCCTGATCACTACGAAAAATGCAGGAACAGGCAACAGAAATACAACTGTTGGATGAATGCAGACAGATATCAACCACTGCTTTCAAAGAACTCTACTCTTACACTCATTAATTTGAATGAGGTTGTATAGCCAGTTACTTAATGACTTATTTAAATAATTTTATGACTAACCCTACCACACTTGCAGGGTGTTCAGGCATCTATAAAAAAATCCTTTAACGGTATTGCTGTGTAACTAAAGCTGCACAATCCTCCCCCCATTTATACTGAGAATAAATGATTAATATCAGCAGGTTATATTCCATACAAAAAATAATAAGCTTAACAATATTCCATGCATTCACAAGGCAGTAACAAGTTCTGTCCAAATAGGAAGGTGTGCCAGCATGGATATATCAGCTTAACAAAGCATTTTCACCTCTATCTCCAGAATTCAGACCCAGTACCTGAGTGCACATGGACAAACTGAAATTGCTTTTTCCCCTCACAGCATCACTGAGAATGAAAAACAATTTTCTGACCCTCACAGAGGGACATCTGAGATATACAAAGGCATGTTGGGTCTTTCTTTTTTCAATGAACTCAGGTTGAGGTGCAAGATGAACAGATTTACAGGGGGAAGAGAAAAGAAATAAATGCCAACCCTATTTGACTGGAGATGGATGGACTCCCAGGCTGGAGCAGCACCTGCTGCCCTGTGCAAGCTCACTGAGACATGGCTGAATTTGCTCTCAGCTGAGAGCTTTCACTTAGGCTCTTCCCTCTTTACATAAAATCTTGACAGGGCAGCCACAGGCCTCCCTGGCAGCATTACATCACATGCCAGCAACAGAAGTTACTAGGCTAAACACATTTGCACAAAACATTATGAAACACACTGTTGGGACTCATTTAAACAACTCATCTGCTGCCGCTGCTCTCCGCTTTGCTCGCCTACATGCACAGAAACCTTGCTGAAGTACCAACTTTGTAAATAAAGGCAGAGCCCAGCTCAACATCCACTTCCCAAGGCTCTTCTGCTTCCTATTTTCCCTTCCTGTTAGTCTCCACCCCTCTCATTTTGACGACCCAATGCTGCTGTTTTTATTTTGTTTGCTTTGACATTTTGTTTCCTAGCAGCAGACTTATTCCTGTAGGTTTTTCTAGTTACTGACCCCAAGTTGAAAGCCTTTTTTCCCAGTTACATTGCCTCAGTTGTGGAATAGAAATGTCCATCAGCAAGGATGATGCAGGGACCATACCGTGTCTCTGAGACCCACTTGCATTTAACCCAGGGTGAGCAGAGTCTTCCTCAAGCCAGGTAGAAACACGGTGGAATTCAAACAAAATGAGGAAAAGAGTTAGGGAAAAGTTTCTAGGTTTTGATCAAGCTGGCAGGGATACCTCCAGCAACCTGCCACCTTACCGCTTCCACTGCAGTTCCCACACTGAAGCAACAAATTGGTGATATTTGATGCATAGGGAACACCAGATTACCTGAGCTGAGGCCAAAGAACAATCTCCCTCTCTAGATCAACAAGTAGCCTGGCCATATTCTGCCTCTAACCCTTTACACCCATGCTCCTGCTGTAACTTTTGATTTCTAAACACTGTATTTACAAACAAAATAACCCAAATGATGGCTAAAATAAATAATAACAAATACAAAATCTGTTCTAATCTGAGAAAAGAGTAAATACAGTCTGAAGGGCAAATGCACTCTGACATCAGCTATTCACAGACTGGCTCTTTTTTCACTTCTCCAGTTCAAGCAGAAGAGACACATCACCATCATGACCAGAAATCTGTTCCTTAGAGAGATCACTGGAAGATCAGGCATGGGGACCACCCTCCTCTCCAGCATGATGCTAGAGCCAGGAGTGCCATGATCAATGGGGTAGCTCCCGACACACCAGCATGTATTCACACACACCACTCTTCTTTCCACATCAATTTTCTCTTTGCTTTTCTTTTCCATCTGGAGCAACATCAATAGAAACACAATTTTATACAGAGAGAAATTCTCCTTTGCTTGTAGAAACACGTTCTCAATACCAACATGTTGTTCACGTAGTCCTTATCCTCCACAGGCCACAAGTTTTCCTTCTTCCTTCCCCAGCCTCAGAAGTTTGGTGCCAACTGTATCGCCAAATATTCTCTAAGCAACAACAGGGAAGAACATAGATTGCCAAACTGTTGTGCTACAATGGCACATTGTAGCAAAAATCTGCAAACAGCAATCGTTCAAAGAGAAACATTTCCTGTTATCAATTTTAGCTTTCTTTGTAATTTAATTGAATGACTCCTTGTTCTCACGCAGCAAGAAAAGAAAAATAATCTTTTCAGCCTATCTTCTTCAGTCTTCTCTTTAATATGCTGATAAATCTCAGGTGCCCAGAAGAATCCATATAGTTTAATATCTTCCTTCATAGAGACCACTTTTGCTTGCACCTGTCACTTCTATTACATCCTTTTTTTTTGCTATCTCCTCCTTATTTGGGGCAATGGAGACAGGAAGGAAAGGATTAGTGACAGAAAAGCTGGTCACAGCTCACCATGACTGATAGAACAAATATTTCTAGCACTTTATCCTCCCTTTATTATCTTCTAATTACAGTCCTTGGGACTTTTTTTCATTTTTTTTTAATGCGCTTTGGTGTCTTTCACTATAACACTCTGTACGTACTCCTTTAAATTGTTATAATATTTGGATCTAAATGATTTTTTTCAGATGTTCTAACAGGTGGCTCCAAGAGATATTTCAAATGCCATTGAAAACCTAGAGAAATCATTATACGAGTCTATTTCACTTACTGTCTTGTCAGGAAGCCAGCAAAGCCACAAGTGAGAAATAAGCAACACACTCAGTAAACATTATAAAAGTGCCCAAACAACTAAGCAAATAATCTAAACAAAACCAAACTGATTTATATGTTGGAAATTATGGAATACATTGTCTTTCTTCATTAAGTAACCATTCCCTGCACACCCAAGAAGTGCACGATGCTCACTGAAGCACCCTGAGACACTCACTTATGCTTTTAAGCATCATCCTCAAAGCCAGCAAGATGATAAAAACACAGCAGAGCACACCACCACTATTACAGCTTCCATAAATCTATTAATCTTTGTACCCAATTTGCTTATCCAATTAAGCTGAAAACTTCGGGTCAGTGTGCATGGCGCCCACCTTTAAGGTCTGATTCAGTTAGTATGTATTAAGCTACAGCTAAATGCTAATAAACATTTAAACCCATCACAGCTGAAAATACTAACATGCATTAGAGGCTGCTACGAAGAAGATCCTCACTTGGATGCATATTAATATAGGTTCAAACCAGAAGGAACTAATGAAACTCCCTCACTGTAAAACCACTCTTAATTCTGGCTACTCTGGCATAGGATATTCACCCCAATCTTTGCCTGTCTAGCACACTCACCGACTTAAAACCTAATGCATGAGACATTGTACAAATTACAAGCGAAGCTAATTACACTTCTGCCATGCAATATAGTATTTGGCTACAGAACATTCTAATATGCCTATAACCCCTTTAGGTTTGTAATTTCTGAATGCTGCAGTGCTCTGAAAAACAAGGCTGATACCAAAAAGCAGATATCCTTCTTGGTGGGGGAAAAGGACTGAGATCTTTTTTTCACACACTTCTCTTATCTTCTTGCTATAAATTCCACCCTCTGGCCCTTGGAGCCATGAATTAAACCATTCCTCCCCAGGAGAAAAAGGAAAATATCAGGAACATAGCTCTCAGCTGGCTGAACAAAGACTGTATGTGCTGGGTGGTTATTTCTGTAATGGGTCATACCAAGTACTCCAGGTTTTTAATATCACTGTATCTCAAACACAGTCAAATACAAATCATTACCAAGAGTGGAATCACTTTAGAAAAAGAAACCAACACTTCCTTCTTGCAATGGCTTATTTCAGTACCTTATCTGGAAATGCAGCAGTGTTATGCTAAGCACCAACAGCCACAGCGATAAGAGAATATCATCCAAATAAAGTAACCCTTTGTTCAGCATTACCAGTTTGTCCTGGAGCATTACAAACCCAGCACCAGTTACACTCATAGAGGATATTTAAAAGAAAAGGGAATACCTTACCAGGGGCAGGATGTCCCTGGGATTATCAACACCTTCAAGCCAGTGTTGCATTTCCTTTGCAGAAAAAAAACCAAGTCCCAAATGAAAGGTTGACCTAGGTAGGTCTGAGGTCATTTCTCCCTGGGTATCGTCCCAGAAGCTAACATGGGACACTGAATGAGACACATACATCTCAATATTGTTAAACTGAGACATCCTTTTCTTTCTGCAGCATATGATGAATACCTGAATTTAAATTTGATAAGGCACCAGAAAAAGGTCTAATCTCAATCTGATTCTACACAGGCTAATTACCCTGGGGAAATCAGTGTTAGAATTATTTTTAGCACTAACAAGCATCAAAGGGAACACACTGCTGCAGTGTAGCTAACGTCTTCATTGCACAGGTGATTTGCTGCTAAAGCAGGGTCATGTCTTGGCCAGCTTCCAAATCTTCCCATTGCGTTTGAGCTTAAGTTTCCCTGTAGGGCTTCAAACGATGCTCGTCTGTGGATATAGATCCTGCTTTTCTGTTGCTCTATTGTAACAGACTCATTTGCAAAGCATAGAGGGATGGTAAACTGAAATATAAAACAAAATCAAACCTTGAGCTGTTGCTGTCAGCCATTAAAGACAATTTTATACGCTTCAATGGATATAAGAGAACCAAAAGAAACCAGACTAATTTTCCTGATGAGAGCTGAAAGAAATCTACAGTCCTTGCAGAAGATCACAAATAGCACCTAGGGTAAATACAAAGCTTAAGAAAAGCTGGTTTATCACATGCAGATAATACAGGCATCTTAAGTAAGACTTCCTTGTTTAGTTTGGGGTTTGTTGTTTTGTTGGGTTTTTTTTTTTTTACAGATTCAGGCTCTGGGCCTTTAGATGCCATGCCTGACTTTTCATTTTGTAATTGGCTCAAATGTGATGAGCTTAATCTTTCACAAACACAAGAAACAAGCACATATCTTTCTCCACTTATCACGCAAGAGAGGAACAGGGATGCTTAAACTCCTTAGAGGCTCTTTTGCACAATCTGGAGAGCTTTTTTCTCAACATTTATGAGCAGACAGTAACTATGAGAAGTAACAGAACGACCAGCTGCTACGAGCATCTTAAAATAGCATCTGATAGTGAAAGTTACTGAGAAAAAAACCTGCACCTGCCTCCAGCTTATGAAAGTATTGCTTTCATTTTGCTTCTGTCTATTCTAAAACAGAAGAAAAATGATGAGTATGTACAGAGGAAATGAAGGAGGAAGTGTTTGGGTGTATTTTTACAAAAATATTTCACAAGTTCCTTCCACTTTTTCAGCTTCCTTCAAAATATTGTAGCTTGTAATTGTACCTGTGCAAGCCAGAAGGCCCCTTCAATCTTTTCAGTATAATTTATGAGATTTTTACCGAGATGATATGATTAAATATGATCTTTACAGTGCAAACACACCTGCTGAGCATCAGACCTCTCCAGGGACACCTATGCATGAAGAGTCCTGTTCCAGACAGGATGATGTGCACCTCAAACCAGACTCCAAGAAAGATCCTGGTGTGACAGATCCTGTCCTTGGAAGGCAATGTGCTATGTGCTGAGATGACATCAGCAATTGGGATATTTCTTCACCATTGAATATATCAGTTTTATAATGTGCCTCCTTGTTCCCAGTCATACTGGGTGATTCCTGGGACTGGTGGTAGCTGGAGCAGGGTACCTTCAACAGCAGACTATGTGGGAAAGCATAGGAGCAGCAAGAGAGAGAGCTAGGTAATAAGCACAGTAAGAGCAAGATAAGAAGAGCACTAAAATAAATGAGGTTTATCAGGACTCACATGAGGAACAGCACAAGATCAGAAGAGAGGCAGGGACACACATGTTAAAGGAGCTGGTGCCTGCAGGAAGAGCTCCAGTGGGAATCCAGTCCTGCAGCCTCCTTCCTCCTCACTCTCTCCTTCAAGCCCCTGCTCCCCTCTCTCATAACAAAAGGTTTATTTTTATAACAAGAGGTGCACAGAAATAGATCATCCCTTTCCATAACTCCCAGGGAAAACAAACCTAGGAAGGAAATTGGAGACTCATTTCCACTGGACGCCAAATCAGCCATTGCCTTTTACTAGCACTTAAATCATATATTTAAATAAAACAACTTTGTGACTATATGCAAATTACTTGTGCATGTGCCAGCATTGCTCCCTGAATAGCTACTATTACTGTCACACTTCTTATCAAACTTCATGACTATAGAGGAAAGATCTATTAAAAGCTCTGGGTGATTCTTTATTTAACAACAATTTACCAAAGTGATCTAAACAGAACACTTTTGATTCATAGAAATGGCATGACGTTACCTGGAGCAGGACAAAAACCTGTTCCAAGCTGTTAGCTTGCCCTCATTTCCTCTTTACTACAGACTGTTCTTCCCAACAGCAACGTGCCACATACCAGGCCCACAGCTCATGGTAAGAGCTGGACACACAGGAGAGTCGAGAATACTTTGAATGTGTATTGACCTGTGTGGTTAAACGTCCTTTCACATTTAACATCCCCACACGGTTTGGGTGTATCCATAGATAAAATGACCCAGTGTTTTTGCAGTCTTAATTTCCAAAGACAGGAGGCTGAAAACAACTGTTCCTAAAGGAAAGAGAAGTCTCCTTACAGAAAATCACTGCACTTTTATATCTGGGGTTGTGCATTGCCGCAAAGAAAGCTGGAAGTGAGACTGGAAAACTCACATACAAAGAAAGCCCTTGGGAAGCTCTTGGTGAAGTCAAGTGTTTGAGGGTTTCATCCTGGACAATAATTTAGTACTTTAAACATGAAGAAGCCAATGCATACAACTAAAAGCAGGCACACTGTTCCCCAGAAGTCATGACAGCAACATGTTCAGTATGTAAATGGCAGCATAAACCTAAAGACTCTGTTAACTCCTTTAAATTATTTTTTTTCCAACTGTAGAGACTCAACATATGCCAGCACACATCTCTAAATGCCAGTCATTTCTCACAGCTTGGAGGTTTATCTTTCCATATACCATCTGAGTTTTCAGCCTCCTGGCACTAGAAATATGCACCTTCTCTCCAGGTTCTGTTACAGCACTATTTTCTCATTGAGAAGGTCAGATAAAGTTGGTAAATTTAACTCATGTGCATTGGCAATTACACTTTGGCACTTTCAAAGTCTTGAACACTGTGGGGTTCAGTTTGCTAAAACTGAAGTCCCTAAATACTGGCATCATCATTAAGAAAACTACAAACTGTGATTCCAGTAACTATTTTAAACTTGCATATAAGGGTTAAAAGTTAAAATATAATACCATTCCCCATAGAGATGAATATTAAGTGACCTGTTAAAGATTTTCCCTGCAGAAGTTCAAAGATCCTCAATTATAGCAAAGCCTAGTTTTCTTCATTCTGGTGCATTCCTGGAAGTGATCTAATCAGAAAACCTCCCCAAAACAGAAATACTGGCATTGCTAACCTAGGATGACACCTGATGAAGCAATTCAAAATTCACTTTCAGTTCCTCTATGATTCTATATGACAAACCTGCTCTGTGAAAACATGCAGACACATTACACAGTCCTTAAAAAACAGTTTGGTCCTGATTCATCTGGGGTAAATTTGCCATAGGTAGGGTGGAGTAAGGTTTGCTAAACTTTAAATACCTTCCCTTAAGCATATCTACAGCTTCTTGCTCACGCTGCCCAAACACAGTGGCCGCTCCTTTATACTACCACACTGGGTTTTTTGTTTTTAACTCTCCTTTCATGCATATATAGCTCCAGGCAGGATAATTTAGAACAGATCAAGCTGACTACTACACCTGTCATTATCATGCTCCATTCACTTATTCTCAAGGTAAATTTTAAGCTCATCAATTATGACCACTTAGCCCATAATTAACGAACAAAATGCATAGTTTATTAATAATGGATGTTTAGTTCTGCTGAATACTGACTAAAAGGCATTTTAATTCAGCTGTCATGACTATACAATCTCCGGGTTTGTTCACAGATTAAAATCACCTAAGTCTTAAAACCAAACCTTTTGCAACAGGTGTCAATAAAACCCTTTAAAATTGTAGTAATGGGGTTTAATTCATTTAAGAGCTATCCACATTCCAGTCCCCTGTGTCCAGCAGATATGGGCAGGAGTCACCGGTTTGGCAAGTGTCCCAAAACACAAACTGTTCACAGTCAACTAAATAGATTAGGAGGGGTTTTTTGGCTCAAATAACTTTTGTACCTGAATGCTTGATCTTCTTCAGCTTTCATTTGCTTTGTATCAAGGGCCAGGCTTATTATTTTGCTAGATGCTACTATGAGGCATCCAAGGTTGTTTGGTGGATGTGAGGAGCCAGAAACTTTCCTGAACTGGAGGAACAGGCTGCATTTCAAAACAGAAATGTCCTGCACCGGTTTCTAATGAGATCTACGTCTTAAAATACAGTTCTACAAAGTGGAACAAAATGAAGCCATTTTGAAATAAAAAAACCCACAACACTCCAACCACAATGGCACTATCACAATTCCCACTATCTGGATTTGGGTAGGGAACATATATTCTAAAATAACTACAAGCAATCCTAAATAGCAAGACAGAAGTCCACTAGAATACATAACCGGAATTAGATGTTTGCCTTCAAAAAGCAAAACAAGACAAAACAAAACTCTACAGTTTATTGTTTCCAAGTACAAGAAATTGGGAACAAAGGCTGCTCTTGAATGAGCATTAGTGATTTGCCATTTGGTTCTGCAGATGTTTCCCATGAGGGAAGACAGCAAAAAAACATTCTTCTTGAAACCCAGGGAAGCAGCGACAAGGAGCTGAGTTATGCTCAATCATTTGGATACTTTTACTTGAAACTGTCAAAAGCATTAGGTTCAATAGGATTTTACTTCAAGGGGAACCTGTATCTAACAAAATTTCAAAGAACTGAACACTGTAATCCCTCTTCACTTAAACCCAAATGAGTCAGGCTTACAAAAAAAAACTCACATCAGTGATAAAACGAGCTAAGAGGGAGACTGCTCCATCCTTGCTGACAGCTCCAGATCATCACCACCTCCACATCAATGGCAACAAAGACAAATGCTTGCTCAAATAAATTAGCATGGCCATCTCACTTCCATTCATCTCCACTAAAAGATTATCAAACAATATAGATTATATACCCTGTCCTAGCTAGAAACTTATTTCTAGAGCAGGGTTTATCTATTTGTGAGGAAAGAATGAAAGCACACACTCATAAATCCTGAAAAGACAACAGAGCTGCTTCTGTGTCTCAATTTATGGTGTCACACAGAGGTAGAAATCTTTTATTTCTAAATTAGCTCTTATCTCTGATCTTAAGGCAGCAGAATTATACAATTCCAAGAATTTTCAAAACAATGAAATTTCCCCAATCCTAAAGTTTCCAGTAAAGCAAAATTTACTTCACAAATGTAGTTCTTAGGAGTGGGCAACAGGAAGAATTGTCAAGGGTACAAGTACTTTCCAGAAAGGAAGGATATGAATAAGATCTCCCTTTTTTTTTAACCCCATCCCAAAGGCAAACAAAACAAAACAAAGATCTCAAAACCTGTGTTACTATTTAGCTTGCAGTTTAGCAAGTTGTTTTTGTGGGAAAGTGAAAACAAGCTAGTGAAGGAGCATCTGTGTAAATACACACAAGACAGACACGGCAGGCAGAACAGTCACCCTCTGGGTCACTCTGCTCCCATTCTCACCGTACACTAACCAAAAAATACCAGGAACAAGCAAGCAAACTAATCAGAATGTGTTAAAAAGAGAGACTCCTTAAAGACCAAAGGTGGTCACACTGTGCATCCTACCTACTGACATGAGGGTCTTCTCTGGTAGCAGGGGAGGTTGGACACCTACAGAACCACACTGGAAGTGTTCCAGCTCCAATTCCACAAGCAGTCTTGAAGATTCCCAGCTCAATGCCTGTTTTCCTTAGACAAGTAGCAGCTAAAGTTCACGGGAAAGTGTGGACACACACACTTTGTCCCCATCAGCCCCAGTGAAGGGTTTAACAGGACGTGGTGAAAGCATCAAAAACAAAGCTGAAAAAAATGCCTAAAGGTCAGCAGGTTGCTTATGTGAAGATAACAAAAAAAAAAAAAAAGACTCCTTACAAAAGCAGTATACACTTAAGAAAATAGAAATCAAACCCGAAATCATAACATCCTCCAGATTTTGACATGATAATCCAGTTACTTTGCCAGGGATAAAACAATGGAGCTTTGCAGCAGTTGTGTAGCCTTGCAAAAGGTCAAAATCTGTGTTCTTAACAGATGGTAATGAACAGCTAGTTAATCAAAACTAAAGGAAACGCAGCATTGAGCACATTATTTACCACAGGCTTTTCCCCAAGCGTGAAAATTGAAGTTACCTCTAACATTCACCTGTTTGGAAATGTTCTGGATAAAGTAGTGGTGATGTGAGGAAAACCCATCCAAATTTCCATCACACATAGCATGCAAGGGGACTACATCACTCCAAATATCGATTTAGCCCAATGAGCTGCCTCTAACTCTGACCGAAAACAGATGCTCAGGGAAAGACTATAAGGTCAGGAAATTATACTGTGATTCTGCCTGCAAAATAATCTCCTGGCTTCCAGGAATCTGTGATTTAGGAGCTGCTTCAGCTAGAAATTGTATCCACATCTTTGTGATTACAGTCCCAGCATACTTTTCCTCTATTAATTTGCCAAACAACTTTTAAAATTCATTTATATCTTAAGCAACAGGAAGATATTGTAGTAATGAGTTCCACAGATAAATTATGCATATGTGAAACAGAAGTGTAATTTATCTATGGAAGCATTTTCCTTTTATTGAAAAATACCTCAGGAAAAAAAACCAAATCACTGAATCTTGCTCATTTATTCTCACCTCTTTAAAATCTTCAGTTACATGAAATTATGAATAATTGTTCCCTGTTTACTCCACATCACTTAGATTTTACTCACTTCTGCATTTTTCTCTTTAATGATCTCTCTTAATTGAAAAGCACAGTTCATTCAAGGAGCCTGGTTAATGTTACACTATCCAAACATCTTAACTGGCACACACTACAGCCTTTTTTTTCCTGAGATAATTGATTTGTCTGAATATATAATGTAGTGCAAAAAACCCTAAGTGCAAAAACATCTAGGAATGTTTCAAGAAAAGCTAATTAACATTTTATTTTCCACAGTCCTATCAAATATTTTACCAGATACTTTCTTAGTTGAAAGAAGTTGAAGGGTTTGAAAATCACCTCTGGTTATGTAGGTTTTAAAAGGACTGAATTTTGTGTTTATAAAAACCTAGTAATTCCTAAATATTAGAAAGAAATAAATAAAATTATAGGAAGAACCTCATTTATAGTAGTCCAGGGCAGCTATACAATAAGTTAGTGTAAATACAATTATAGTCATGCAAGTATTTACCCTGGCACAGCACAGCACGTGGCCACAGAGGTGCCAAAAGCCAAGGTGGCTTTAGGAGGTGGCATCCTTGGGGCAGGACAGACAGCCTGTACATCCATACTGCCTAGCCACAGACAAGATAAAAAATATCCAGGGAAGATGGAGAACATCTAACAGAAACAAAGTTTCTATTAACAAGGCTTCCTTATTACTGATCCCTAAATTGGACCCAAACCACCTTCCCACGCAGCAATCAACCCACTCAGTGGCTATGCTGGTAAACCTGTAGTTACACCCAAGGTAATTTCTTCAAGGCAGAAATTGTCAAGCATGTAATAAGGTGATCAATCACTTGATCAAACATGGGAGACTCAGCCCAGTTTCTCTTACCATTCTCAGTTTTCATTAGGACTTTCACACAGAAGACAACAGGGTGCTATTCCTTATGTGGATTACAGAAAACCTTACATGGATTACAGTGGAATACAGAAAGAAAGCCTTGCTGTTGAGACACATATATTGCCTAAACATCAATATTCCCTCTGCTTCTATGATTTAATTTCACAGCATCAACAACTTAGGAAATAGAGGTGCACTCAGGTATGGCTGTTATGCTGATACTCCATTTGAAATCAGAGTTCAAGGCACTCATGATTCCAACATCCTCACAATCCTGCAAAGACCAGTTGAGTCTTAAGAAACAGATTCCTGGGACCCAGGGAACATTTAACTTCTTAATTTCAGTAGGAATAGGTTGAGGAAAAACCTTCTTTTTCATGCAAGCAAGCTTCTATGAAAGCATGTTATCTAATAAATAAAACTGGAAGTAAAATGGGAATGTGGGAAGGGTGCCAATGTAAATCCTCCAAATCTAAGGAAATCAGGAGCAATTTTCCACTCCAGGATGGAAAAAACACGGAGGAAATGCAGAGCATATTTGGCACGCTTTGTTCCCCTGTACTAAGGTAAAGGTTCCCTCTCCCCCATGCCCAGGCCGAGCTGGTGAGAGACCACATCCCTCTTTACCTTGGGAAACTGAAATTCAAAGCCCAATACTAACATTAGTTCATGATATCAGAGTTGGTGAGCAAAATGGATAAAACCCAAGATTCTCATAACCAAGTGACAGCACAAGTTGTTACACACATCCTGCATGAATTTCACAGCCGCTAGCAGAGGCCTCATAGCAACCTTCAGCTATCAATAAGTAATTCGTTTTAGAGATGAGATGGGCAAATCTGCACAGTGTAGACTAAAGCAGCAGAAGCAGACACTCAGTATTGCCTGGAAATCTCAGTTGGAAGAATTGAGAAGCTTCTGGGGTAAGGTCTATCCCTTGTCCTTAAGCCCACCACAGCCACACACACGGCCTAACCCCAACTTTACCACAGGCAACCCAAAATCCCAATGAGCTTCAACATTCAAAGCACAGTGACTATTCTCAGAATAATTTGTTGCCTGAACAGGTAGTTTTTGGAAAAATCATCTGTTCATGTAAGAGGTATTTCTTCAGTGCAGTTAGTCCAAAAGCAGTTGCTTATACAACCAAATGAAAAAGACACTGGGAAAACTTGCAGTGAAGTTGAGTCAGTTATGGTACTAATTACCTCGAATGACATGATAAGCAACAGTCCTAGCACTGTTATAGTCTGATGCACTGGCCCAAGAGGGGATGATTATAGGAACCCATGTGCTATTTAGACACCCACCTTCCTGTCCCTGACAGCAGTGTCCCTCCTTGTGCCCTTGTTTATAACTGGCACCTTAAATATACACATCTAGAAACTATCTTATAGCTTCTTTATTACAATCAAAGCCGAATGTTTCTTAACAGCACACAATTTACCATCTCGATTAAACAAGAAAAATCAAAAAAAATTTTAACAAATAAAATCAGTATTTCCTTTCAGCACTGTTTTCTTCGAATTGTTCTTCCCACAACTACAGGAAAGTGAAACTACACCAACTGAATCCATCTTCACACTACAGCATATGAGAGCTTATTTGCTTTATGATAAACTATTTTATGATGGTATTGAACTGCAGCAAGAAATCAAACAAGTAAGATTACTCAAATACACCCATTCATGCTGACAGCTAAATCGACCCACTCAACAGTATCATCTTCTGAGAACAAATCAAAATCACTGCAAAATAAATGACAAATACTACAGCTTAATCACAGAAAATTAATACTAAAATATCCAGGTGAGAACTTCTATTTTCTTAATGCCACATAGCAGCAATTCAGCTTTCAGTGTGCTTTGAGCAACTGACTGTCATAAAACTAAGGACATCAACTGGTTTCTTGCCAGTTGCCATAGTTGTGCTAGGTGAACATCAATGAAAAAATCACATTATTTCTCATTACAGTCAGATGAACAGATTCTTTTCTTTCCAAAGAACTATACTTGTGGTGTTAGATTTGCCTCAAAGATACCCTTAAATCAATTTCACTCCATTCATGTACTCGTGTGAATGTTTTTCTCTGTTGTTTGTTTTTAGTTTAGGGATTGTTTTATTAAGTAGCTTATTTATTTAACCAAAGCCAATAACCAAGCGAGTCAATTTCAGCCAGCAAGTGCACATAGAGATGAATCAGTTCAGTGAGAGTTGGCTGGGAAAGGAGTGTATTTCTCCAGCATCATTTCCTCACACCAACAGCAACCAAAAAAAAAAAAAAAAAAAATCACTCACGCAAAGTGCGAGTAGTCGGTGCAGCATCCCTAAAAGGGATACGCAGCAAAGCGAAGTGCAGAGTAACCCTGAACCTCCCACCGCAAAGTTACTTCTGTCGGGAAGCACCGAACCGCGAGAGCGATTCGGCTGGCAGAAAAGGGGCAAACCCCACCGAAGGTCCAGAAAAACAAATACAAACAAAGAGACAAAAAAAAGCCGAAAAGCCCAAAGTCCATCACCCTCCCGCAGCCCGCCCAGGTGCCCCTGCCGGGGCGCGCTGTACCTGCTCTCGGCGCGCTCCCA
>NW_008657795.1:0-346 GCF_000695815.1 Acanthisitta chloris | reverse complement strand
TCTGTGGGTGTGGGGCTCCTCATCCCATGGGACTGGGACCCCGTTCTGTGGGTCTGGGGCTCCTCATCCCATGGGGATGGGACCCCGTTCTGTGGGGATGGGGGTCCCTGTTCTGTGGGGCTGGGGGTCCTCATTCTGTGGGGCTGGGGTTCCCTGTTCCATGGCACTGGGAATCTCAATTCCATGGCACTGGGGATCCCCATTCTGTGGCACTGAGGATCCATAGGACTGGGAATCCCCTCTCATGGTGCTGGGGACCCCCATCCCCTGGCACTGGGGATCCCCAAAATGGGGATCCTGGTCCCACAGGATGGGACCCCTGGTCCCCCAATGCCATGGACCCCCA
>NW_008657794.1:0-18769 GCF_000695815.1 Acanthisitta chloris | reverse complement strand
GGGCTCGGTGGTGTAAGGTTGTTCTGCTGGAACAGTAGGACGAGAGGGCACAGACTCAGCTTTGCTAGGGGAGGGTTAGGTTGGAGATTAGGAAGAGATTTTTTCCAGAGAGAGTGCTCAGGCATTGGAATGTGCTGCCCAGGGAGGTGGTGGATTCCCCATCCCTGGAGGTTTTCAAGCTGAGACTGGATGTGGCACTTAGTGCCATGGGCTAGTGACCACGGGAGGGCTGGCCTTGAGGATCTTGGGGGTCTATTCCAACCCAGATGATTCTATAATTCTATGATTCTATGAATTCTATGAACAGCTGGGCTGGCTGTGAGGAACAAAGTGTTGCAGAGAACTGCTTCTGGAGTTCTTCCAATTAGGAAGATAGTATAAGATCTTGCAGCAGATTATGAGCTTACTGCTAAATTCATTTGTTTCTCACTTGAAGGCTGGTGCCTGAATTGTTTTGGACAAAACACTGTTTTTTTACTACAGCAGTCACAGCAGTAGCTGTCACTGACACCTGCCTGGGAAGGTCTGATGCACTGGAACATCAAGAATATTTCTGATTCGTTTTCAGGTCCATTATTGTTGTTGAAGAAAGATAATTTACCAACGTTTTGCACTATTTTGGAAAGGGATATTTGTTATAGAGCCATCACAGAGTCACCAAAATACTTTGCAAGCTCTGTAAGTGTCCAGCTTAAATCCTGAAGTCAGACCTTAAGCAGTGCATTTGCAGGAAGATATAAAGTTTTTCTTACCTGAACAAAAAGCCTCAACCCTTGGCCCATCCCCACAAGGAACTGTGATGAGCCAATCCAGCTTATGTTGATACCTGGGATTTTTTTCACTGACTCTTGTTTTGGTTTTTAGCTTTCCCAGCTGTTTTGAGTGGAACTGAGCTGACACTGGCAAGCAGGGCTCTATCTGGGCTGAATGCTATCAGCTCTGTTCTGAGCTAACTTCTTGCTCCACCTTGAGACTCCTGATCTGTGTCCCTTCCCCGACTCAGTCCCTGGGGGAAGGCTCCGGGGATGCTGTGCACACATGAACAGGACAGTGTGAGAAATCTAGTTTACATAAGAGGCTGGACCAGGTTAACTATAAAAGGGAGTGGATTGGACCTCCTCTCTCTCTTTTTCCTCCTTCTCTTTCTCCCTCACTGTTTGCCTCAGCTCTGGACAGCATCCACACAGCAGGACCAACGTGGGATCTGAGGACTGGTGATACTCTTTGTTCTCTCTCTCTCTTCTCCCCTTGTATTTCTCTCCTCTGTTGCATTGCCTGGGAAATGCATAGCTAATATTTTCTACCCCATACTCCATACTGAACTTTCCTGTGGGAATGAGGACTATGTGAAAGTGTGTTGTGGCTTGTTAGCGAACACTTTTGAGCAGTGGTGTAGAGAAGGTTGTGTGGAGACCTCAGAGCACCTTCCAGGAGCTGAAGGGGCTCCAGGAAAGCTGCAGAGGGATCTGTGTTAGGAGCTGCAGGGACAGGACAAGAGGCAATGGGTACAAATTGAAGGAGGGAAAGTTTAGGTCAGATATTAGAAAAAAAATTTTAGTCTAATTTTTACTCTAGCTTGTTAGCCAACACCTCAGTTTGTGTGTTCTGGCTTGTGAGCCAGCACGTTTAAGGTGTTTGTTGTGGGAGTTGAGAACTTCATTGAAATGTATTGTACAAAATTAATGGTTTGTTAGGCTCCACTTGTGGAAGCCTATTCTAAATTTAAGGTTAGCCAACACCTTTGGAATCTAAGGAATGCACTGGTTGTCAGAGTTATGGCAAGTGTACAATAAGGCATAAGACACATGTCCAGTGTCTTTGTTCAGCCTGAGGAGAATTTACAATGAACTTCACTACCAATGGGTTGTGACATCAGGGAAGTTTGCTCTTTCTGCTTGTGCTAGCCTGTCCTTGTAGTGTGTTTCTGAGCCTTGATCCCACATGCTGGATGTTAGAGTGCTTGTCCTGGCCGTGAGGGTTCAAGTGCAGATCTCCTCTGTGATGGAATAGACTTCAGACTGTCATCTACTTCCTGAGCATCAGGGAATAAAGTGTTTTTGAGATATGAAAGGTTGAGAACTCTCTTACCTGGAATTCACACAGTTCACACAAGTAGAAATGGAACACAGGTCATGGACTTGTGTCTGTAGAGCCTGGTGAGGGAGCTGTGTTCAGCCACTGCTCCCAATGCCTTGTTGCTGTTTGGATGTCAAAAATCTAGCCAGGCACTCAGCAGCTCAGACTAGATGCCAACTCCAGTCAAGACATAGTCAAGCCTTTATTACCAAGCACACATTTTGTATCAGGAGTACTTTGTTGTACAAGATTGAGGTGTCTGGGGCTATAGACATTGCCAGGGCTCGGTGGAAGTTGAGCTGTGGTTTTGCAGATCTGTCTTTTGGACAGAGACACCATGATCGAACTTTGTGGCTCATTTATGTGTTGTAAAGTCTATGCAAGAATAAATAAGCCTGGTTGTAAACAGATAAGACCTTGGCTTAACAATGAAGCATTCTGTGTCTGTGACTCTGTCTTATGAAATCTGCTCCATTCTTCTGGGACCCAGTAGTGGTAAGAATACAGTGTTAGCTTTGTTTCCTGCACCAGGCAAGCTCACATGAGCTGCTGATGTCATGCTATGGCATGTGACTGAACATGTTAGGGAAATTTGAAAGGGCAAAGTGTTTTATCCCAGTGCCATCATTGGGTGGGTTCACTTCAGTCCCTGCTGCTGGGGGCAGTGTCCACACCTTACTTGCCCAAGAGACATCACGGTCCTATTTGTTTGGGTTTGGTTTTACAGTTCAGTTTTCAGGGCAAATGGGATGTAAATCACTGTTACAGTTTAACTGTAACAGGACTAGCTAAATAGGGAAGTCAGTAGGCCTTGTGAGATAAATTGCATTTAAAAGCCCTGATTGGTAAAGGAGCTCTGAGTTGTCATAGGAGAGAGGTGAAAACAGCACTGGTGTGTCAGGGTTGGTGTTCTTTGGAAGCAAATCATGTCATACAGTCCTTTTCAGGTCTGGTGTGACATGGATGCTGTCCCAAAACACAACACCTACTGAAGAGACAGCATCACAAATGCATGATGCAGTAAATGTTTATTATATTTTGCCATGATTTGGATTTGAATTGCTGCATATTCTGGTAATGTGTAACTTTTCTTTTGTGTCATGAATCCAGAGGAAACTTGATTGCAACAATCCCAAGGATCTAGGCCTTGATTGCTCTTCTGCCTTTACATTCGTCCAACTGTATTGAGTAGTTTGGAGTGGAACATTTTAAATGCTAATTTAAAACATGTTTCCTTTCAGATCATCATTTTTATTTCGTGAGGAAACAAGAACCCTGAAGTCATGGCAGGGAAACCCAAGCTGCACTACACCAAGGGAAGGGGGAGGATGGAGTCAATCCGATGGCTGTTAGCAGCAGCTGGGGTTGAGGTGTGTACCTTCTTTTTATAAAGTCACAGAATCATAAAACCGTCAAGGTTGGAGGAGACCTCTAGGATCATCAAGTCCAACCATTAATCTTTCATTGCTGGAACCCCTAAACCAGATCCTCCAGTGTCAGATCCAGATGCCTCTTCAACACCTTCAGGGATGGTGACTCCACCACATCCCTGGGCAATGTCCCGGTCATCATGACTTCTCCGTGTCTCATGATTCTTCTCCACTGGAAGACCATCCATACCACATGCAAAGCTTTAGGGCATCATCTCCAAACAAAGTGCTTTTCATTCTTTGGGTCAGGACCTCCAGATCTGCCCTGAAGGCAGCAGTAGGGGATCTCTCTAGCTTCATATCAAGTGAAGACCATTGTAAGGCATCTTAATTTCTACATAAAGTTTTACTTTGAATATGGTTCTTTGAAACTATTTATACTCCGTTGGCAATCAAAGGCTTTTTAGTGGTGGTCACTTGTGAATTTTGCTGACAGAGAAGTGGCAGAGCATAAGAGCTGAGAAAACAAAGATCTCTTCATTCAAATATTCTCATTTAGCAAGAACAAACAAAGAGGGAGATAAGTGCTGTTTAACAGAGGCAGAACTTGTAAGAAATCTCAGTATTTCACATAGTATCAGTTGCTTAGAAGTGAACAATTTGGTGTCTGTTAACAGTTCATGCAGACAAGTAGTGTGTTCTTTACAAAAAGGAATAGGTTTTTGGAGCATAAAGCATTGTCCAGTACTGTGGGGGTGAGGACACTATAGTTCTTGATTATTTACTGGAGCAGAGTTGAAGAATAGGTGTAGAGGGTCTGTTAAGGAAGCTTTCCTGTGTCTGGCCTTCCAGAAGCCACTCTGGCAGTCTTTAAAATTTATTATCATGGTGCAACAACAGCATAACAGCTTGAGCTGGTGCCTCTTAGCAGGAACCCTGAACAAAGGAACCCCTGGGATTTTATACCCTCACAATCCAGGGGTGGGAAAGCCTGAGGTCATCAGCTCCTGCCTTGTCTCACCTGGTGGTGCCACAGGTCCCTGTGCCCTTTGTTGTGCAAAGGATTCACAGTCAGTTCTCAGCCTCTTCCCTGGGGCTCTGCCACCCAGAGCTCCATCTGCAGCTGCACGTGGAGCTACCTGCACTGAGTGTATCCCCCAACAGGCTCAGCACAAGGAGAGAAGTACAGACAATAGTGTGGAGAGGTGGAGTCCAACTTCCAGACTTCCTCACACTTCTCTGCAGTGACTCAGTCTTGTTTTGTCTCATTGCTTTTCAGTTTGAGGAAGAATTCATAGAAACCAAAGAAGACCTAGAAAAACTGCACAATGGTGAGTCTGGAAACTGTGCCCTAAACATCAGTTCACACCAAGGTAACAGAAGGAAAACTGGTGATATTTTTGTAAGACCTTCAATCTGAAGTGACACATAAAGAAGACCTAACTCCTTGTGGATGCTTTCACCCCTCAGGATTAGCAATGTCTTGGTCTGTTACCAGGCCTCCTTCTTAGTTTCAGTGTTGTTCTTGAGCAGTTTGCTTCCTTTTCTTCCCCAGATGGAGTCCTGCTGTTTCAGCAAGTGCCTATGGTGGAGATAGATGGGATGAGGATGGTGCAGACCAGAGCCATCCTCAGCTACATAGCAGGAAAGTACAACCTCTATGGAAAAGACCTGAAGGAGAGAGCCTGGTATGGTGACAATGTGTCCTGTGCTTACTGACACTCTTCCATGGATTTTAATACTTATAAAAGAATATTGCTGGGAAATATCTGCATGTAAAGCTGCAGGTACATCTGCCAGGGCTTTGGCTTCTCAGTGAATGGACTTTGTGACTGACAAATTATTAACTGCCAACATTCGTGAGAACGTTAGGGTCACCTTCAGGCTCATTTGATTTCACGGAGACCAGAACGGCATTAAGTTCTGGGGGACAGAAGTGCAGTAAGAAAGGCTAAATATGCTTTTTTTTTTTTCTTTAAATGTGAAAACAGTAGGAGAAAATTAGAGCTGCCTGCAAAAGAAATTAAGTGCTGCTAGGTGTTCTAATTTCCTTTTCTCAGCGTGGTAAGGATCTTTCACAGCTGATTTTAAACAAGACATGTTCAGTGGCTTCATGCTGCCAAGAGTTAAACCAATATTTTCCTGGCCTTGCTTTACTGTGTAAGCTCTTGAAGAATGGAGAATTTCCAATCTCATACTAAAAAGCGCTAATGCAAAAGCAAAAACCTTATTTACTGTTTCATTAAAAAACCAACAAAAGAACCTCATGCAAAAATTCAATTTAGTCCTTAACATAACTGACTGTGGCTTACTGTAGAGGGTTTATTTTGTGAGAATGGAAGGGCAGCTGCAGAGATTGTGGATTGTAATGGGCTGGGAATTGGTACCCAGCATCCTTTCATGATTAGACCTCAAAACTACGTGTTTCAGTGTGGTTTGCAGATGTTGTCTTTTCTCCCAGGGCGTAAACAAACAGATTATTAATGGAAAACAGCATGAACTCCACTTTAAATACATTTGTTGTAGCCTTGTATTTGTACCTTGCTTATTGCAGACTCTGTGATCCTGTTTGTAAAGATCTGTGCTTTGAAACAAACTGACCTGGAATCAAAGTGGAAGAATAAGAACATGAACTAGTGTCTTATGTTATATTCACTAATAAGCATTTTATTCAGGGATCACTTCAGCTTTGTGTTTCAGGAAGACAACCCAAGTGGAATGTTCAAATGATGTGTGAAATACTTGTTTCAGGATTGATATGTACGTGGAGGGAACTACAGACCTGATGGGAATGATCATGTATCACCCTTTTCAACCAGCTGATGCAAAAGCAAAGAATCTTGCCTTAATCATTGAACGAGCTACAACCAGGTACTTTCCTGTTTATGAGAAGGTAAGTGATAAATCACCAGGAGTTCACCAAGGCAGGAAAGGGGGATACAGGTTGCCTTTCCCACCCCACTCTTCTGTCCTCACACATATACTTTCCAGAAGGCAAGTAATAGTACAAGTCTGGAAATGTGTGATGGAGCCAGTATTCAGAGATGTGAATTGGCTGGTTTCAGCCCTAAGTCTCCTTGCTGTCTTCTTTAAGACTCCTCAAAGAGCAGATCCTTGTTTTTAACCCAGCTGAGTGACTGATGGCTCCTAGCATTTTGCAGCAATACACTATTTAAGTACTTGTGCCTACCTTCAGAACTTACTGCCTGAAAGTGTGATAAATTATCATAGGATCATTAAGGTTGATGATCTTATAGGTCTTTTCCAAGTGTAACTGTCAACCTAGCACCACCACCATGTTCACTATTAAACCATGTCCTCAAGTTCCATCTACACACATTTCTTGAACACTTCTAGGGATGGTGAGTCCACCACTTCTCTGACCAGTCTGTTCCAGTGCTTTATAACCCTTTCCATCAAAACATTTTTCCTAATAGCTCATTCAAACCTTGAGACCATGTCCTGTCACTTGTTACCTGGGAGAAGAGACATCCCCCACCTCTCTCCAACTGTGTCAGGGAGTTGCAGAGAGCCAAGAGGTCACCCTGCCATGTGATGGCACTCAGGATGATCTGCTCCACAACCTTTCCCAGCACAGAGGTTAGGCTGACAGGCCTGGAGTCCCCTGGATCCTTCTTCTGACCCTTCGTAGAGATGGGTGTCATGTTTGCTAATTTCCAGTCATCAGGAACTTCTCCAGTAATCCAGGGCTGCTGGGAGAAGATTTCGGGTGGTTTAGTGAGTTCTCTGACAGTTGCCTGGGGTGGATCTTATCAAGGCCTATGGACTTGTGAGCATCCAGTTGGCATAGCAGGTCTTTAGCCATCTCCTCCTGGATTATGGGGTGCACATCCTTAGATGTGCACAGAGAGGCTCTGCAAACAGGATGTGTCCAGCTTAGAAAGCATGAAGCAATTATTTACTGGTTGGCACACACTAAAGAGTTAGCCTGGAATGAGTAGTGAGGGAAGGCATTTGTATGCTTATCACACCCAGAGAGCACAGGAAGAGTCTTTCTTGGCTTGGTCAGGAGGGGATGGGTTGTTCTTTGGCTCTTTGCTTCTACCTGGAACATTGCCTGGCTGTTACTGAGTTGCCATTTGCTACCAGCTTGCTGTTTGTTCTGTTATTTTATTTTTCCTGTAAGGATATTTGAATTTTTTTTTGTGTAGTAACATTTTTCTGTTTGAATTGAGCCAGCTGTGAACCTCATCCCATGAGCCTGCTCCTGTTTGCCACTTTAAATCCTGTGCCTTGTGTGGTTGTACTATACAGACTTTGTACAATGCTTTGACAGAGCATAGTAGTCTCCTCAGAAGTCTGTGCCAAGGATAGAAAAAAGCTGTGTTGTTTCAGAGCTGAGCTGGGTTTCCAGCTTGAATCCTTGGTTACTGAAGTCCATTCAGAAAAATACAGAACTTGATGCAATTTCATGTCCCTCTTTCTCAGAGCCCTAAATAGCACAAGCAAAACCCACAGAGGTTGCCCTGTAAAATAGTAGTGTGAATGATGTAAGCCAGGACTTGTGTAACCAGAGTTTGTATAGATCTACTGCCAGACCAGTGGAAGGCTGTGCTGAGAGACATTGCACACATGGACCTTTCAAAGATTTGAAGTCTGATAAGTATTTAAGTTATAAAACAGAAAGTACACACCAATGTGTGGATGAGAAGCTCATGACAGTGGATGAGAAGCTCACTATGAGCTACAGTGAGTTCACAGCCCAGAAACCAACCCAGCCCTGGGCTGCATCCACGGAAGTGTGGGCAGCAGGGCAAGGGAGGGGATTCTGCCCCTCTGCTCTGCTCTGTGAGACCCACCTGGAATACTGCACACAGCTCTGGTGTCCTCAGCATAAGTCCAGAGGAGGTAATGAAGTTGCTAAAAGCACTGGAGCATCTCCCTGTGAGGACAGGCTGAGAGAGTTGGGGCTGTTTGATTAACAATTTATCTCTGCCCCAGCTCTTTAAGATGTCCATTGCTTATCAGGGTTTGCAGCCTATGTGTTGTTCCATCCTGACAGAAAACATCCCTAGCAGTGACTGTTCCCTCTAAACACTCAGCAGCCAGGTAAGGGCAGCAAAAGGCAATGTAAAGCCCTGCAGGCAACCTGGTTCTGATCATCTGTTTGGCAATTTCCATATGGCTTTGATAAACAAGGTGTGGTGCACCTGGTTGGAGCAGTGTAGGAAATAACTACCTGAAGGGATCAGCTTTGCCTCTGCCAGGGATTATTGCCTCTGTGGTAGACTTGGCAGGTGGGAGTGGAGAAGGAGTTGACTTTTTGGAGTCACGATCCCTGGAAGTGTTTGAGAGGTGTGTGGATCTGGCACTAGTGGATCTGGGTTAGGGTTTAGTGGTTCCAGCAGTGACAGGTTAATGGTTGGACTCAATGATCTTAGAGGTCTCTTCCAACCTTGGTGATTCTGTGATTCTATGACTTACAAAGTCACAGACTGATGTCTTGGTTTTAGTGAACATTTGTTACTTGTTTAAGTGTAGCATTAGCATAGCTTAGGCACAGACACATATCCCTTTTTGCTCCTGCTGTGATGGTCATAGTCATTCATGAATAAGGTAGGCTGGAGAGCTGGTAACTGCTCTGAAGCTGTGCTTCACCACAAATTCCTTCTGCATTCACCACAACTTGCCTGCTACAGTTGTTAGTAGCTTTGCCAGGCTGTGACTCTTGCATCAGCACTTCAATCCTTCCTTAGAGGATGAAGGATGGAAAGGTTGTTCCTTCCTTCTGGACCTATTTCAAACTCTAATCAGTAGCCTCAAACTTTGCTGAAACATCTTCAAGTCCCTTGAATTCTATCTTGAAAATTCAAAGTGTGCTACAGGTAAACTGAAGTAACTCTGAGATACTTCAGTGCTGTTTCTTTGGTATGATGTCTTTCTGGTGGCACTGGACTTGCTATACAGACGTAAGTTTCCCTTGTGGCACTGGACTTGCTCTCCAGCTATTTGGTGCAGTAGGTTAGAGTGAGAGATAGGACTGTGCACACTGAGCCATGAGTTCTGGTTGATTTTTTTGTATAAGGAATATCACTTTCTAACTTCATACATTCTTGCATGGATTTGCTCTGCTCTGTGTCTTTGTAGAAATGTCTGTAATGAAATATCCAGATAAAATTGCTGTATTATAAGAGTTTTTGCGGTTTTTCTGTGTTCATAACTTTTAGGCCTTAAAAGCCCATGGACAAGATTATCTTGTTGGCAACAAATTGAGCTGGGCAGACATCCATCTGCTGGAAGCAATTTTAATGACAGAGGAATGCAAGCCTGATATACTGTCTGCATTCCCTCTGCTGCAGGTTAGTGATCATCTGAGCTCAGCTTGGAATGTCACATACAAATTTCACTGACCAGTTGTAAAATCTCGTTGATGTTCATGTCTTTGGAGCCTTTGTACTCTCTGCTCTGTTTGTGTTGACTACCAAAACCTGAACCCACCTGCACTGCTCCCAGAGCTGCTGGGGCTCCCCTTGCTCCAGCTCTGCTTTTCCCATCAGTGCTCAGCTGGCAGGAATTCACTTACTAACACTATGACTTTGGTCCTGTAACTGCTACTTCCATGTCTTCAAACAAGCCATGAGCATCAGGAGGGGAAATCTGTGGTCTCTTGTGTTCCTGTCCTTTACAAAGAGAAATCATACACAAAGAGCTGTTAAGTTTCTTATGGCTTGACTTCTATGATGCTTTGCACTGAGGTATTCCTGTCCTTGTCTCCTTTTTCCCCCCAATATACCTGCAGAATTTGGATTCAGGCTCTGGGCTTTTTTTGCTTTCTTCTTTTTTTCTTTTCTTTTTCTGTTTCTACCTTTTACTAGATGAATCTTAACGTTAATATTAATTTCTCCTATCTCCATCTGGGAAACTAAGGTAAACTTTATACACCAGCATTGCAGGTCAGAAAAAGCTACTAAAGTTATTTTCTCTGTCTAATAAGTATGTCTGACAAGCAAAAATCCAAGTCACCCAATTTTCAAGCTATACAGGATGGAATTATAATTTCCTAGCTCTCATTGGCTTTGCTGTTGCTTCTTCCAGGCTTTTAAAGGAAGAATAAGCAACATTCCAACAATCAAGAAGTTCTTGCAGCCTGGCAGCCAGAGGAAGCCCCCAACAGATGAGAAGATGGTTGCTCTTGTGAAGAAGATATTCAGTTTCTAATCTGCTGAAGATAACACAGCAGTACTACATCACCAGAGCTGTGCCTTGGAAGTGTAAATTGCATAGATGTGCCCTGTAGCTTGCATCCTGTAGTTAGTGTTGAAACAGAATACACTTTTAAATTAGTGTACAAGGCTAATTTGGTCCTGCTGCATTTCACTGCTGTCTATGTCCCTTCAGAGCTGCAGTTTAAAAATCAAATGAATAAAAGCTTCAAAAATAAATGGAAATTAAAACTCATGGTCCTTGTAAGTTCATGGGCAAAAGTAAGAAACTTTTTAATCCCCACATGAATCTCTTAGAAGTTTGCTTGTTTTTTTTAATCACTGAAAGATCAAAGTACTTTGGGTTTAATTGTCCTGCTCTGGTTTTTCTCCATTGCAAGTACCTATTCCCTTGCTCTACATTTTGCTGCTTGGCTCAATGGTCAGTGAGGCAAATTCCCCTTGAGTGGGTTTTTTTGTAAAGTTTTTACCTTCTTGAGTCACTTCCCAAGTAGCTGTAAAGAGAACTACACTGGCTGCTCACCTTTTCAATAAAAGACTTAGTTTTACCTCAACAGTGCTTAAAGCATTCACCACTGTTTCAAATTCTCTACCCTAATTTCATTGGAACCACCACAGTTCCCTTTAGGAACTATGTGCCATAAACTATCCTTCTTTGCAGTTAGTTGTTTTTCTCAGCAGGGCTCAAATTGGTCAGGCAAACAATCAGCTGGTGAATGTACAGAATTGCTGCCCAGCAATTCTCCTTTCCTGACATGTGCCTAAGAAGAGCCAAGTGCATCTCAGGGGTACAAATAGCAGGTGCCCCAGTCACTGCATTTAGGATCTGGGGTAGCAAGTTGGAGTTGCAGAGAGCCAGGAGGTCACCCCTGAGCCTCTTCTCCAGGCTGAGCAACCCAACTCCCTCAGCCCTTGCCCATGTGCTCTGCCCTTTGCTGCCCTCGTTGCCCTTGGCTGGACTTGCTCAGTGGCTCAATGGCCTTTGGGCAGTGAGTGCCCAAAGCTGAGCACAGCACTGAGCTGGGACCTCCCCAGTGCCCAGTGCAGGGGGCCGACACTGCCACACTCTGCTGAGCCAGGACAAGGTGCCCTTGGCCTCCTTGGCCACCTGTGCACACTCTTGGCTCCCACTGAGCTGTGCCACCAGCACTGCCAAGTCCTTTGGGACCAACACCTCTGTCCCCACTGCTCCCTGAGCCTGGAGCTGCATGGGCTGTTGTGTGCCAAGGGCAGGAGCAGCACTGAGCCTTACTGACCTCAGCCGCAGATCAAGTCAGTCCAGGTCTCTCTGTAGAGCTTTCCTCCCCTCAGGCAGATCCACACTCACACCCAGCTTAGTGTCATCTGCAAATTTACTGTGAAAACTTTGTGTTCAATAGTGCACTCACCCATACCAAATCAACTTCGATCCCTGAACAGTTAATGACTGAAAAGTCTCTTTTCCTTATTGGGAGGACCTAGCAAGGTAATCTGTGTGAGACTGGAATGTCAAACCTGTTCAAGAGCACTGAGAGGTTGGAATCTCCCTGTGCAGGACTGCAAACCTTCCTCAGCTGTGGTTCATGTCAGTGGCAATTTACAGCATGGTAAGTGTTGAAACCACTCCTGAGCACAAAGCAGATCCCCAGACTCTTCCATTGGCAAAACAGCTCACTCATCTGCATCAAAACTCTAGAGGCTTTGAACATTTGACATTTTATTTGAACACTGATCATAGTTTTTACGTTCAGAGCCAGTGGGACATGTGTTTGAAAGGAAGGCAGGTTTTCTAGTGCAACAAAGTACAGGCCCAAGACTTTATTGATTAGAACTGATTATTTAATCTCAGAAACTATAAAATGATGCTTCAATACAAGACATATTTTTAGCCTAGATATGCTTTTAAATTTATTCTTCTCTCAGAGATATATTTCAAGTCTAATTCAATTTCCTGGGGTGCTCAGCACCTCTAAAAGAGACCAAACTTACAGAGAAAGATCCCTTGGGTAAACAGATTGCTTAAATGGAAGTAGATCAAAATACATCAAGAAAATACTTTAATTTAAAAAAAAAAGCTTGCACAGTATCAGCACATGTCAACAAGCAAATAACAGGTACAGATCTTTTACAGATAAGACAAATGCAACCTAAGACTTGTTCAGACTTATCTTTCAAGTATGAAGAGCTTGTCTGTCTGTTCAGTGGGCATGGCAGTCACATTCTATTCTTCAGTTGCCAAATTCTTCTACAGCAGCATAAAAACAAGCCTCAAAATCATCAAAAGGCTGAAAAAAAACCCCAAAACAAAAGGCATAAATGTGGCTGTGCATGAACAAAAGCAGTGAAAATCATCATTAAATAACAACTCATTCATAAATGACTGACACTAGAGCCCTGAGTAAGTCAGGGCTTTGGAAGGGTCTGAATCTCCAGACTCAGTTTTGGGACACACAGCCCAGCTAGGCTTGAAAACATCCACAATGGGCTGTAATGTCTTCCAGGTTAAGTTCTAGTCTTAAATTTTGCATCTTGACAATTTGCATCTGATTTTTTCCCTTCCTGTGCATAACTGGAGTAAAACACAGTGGTGTTCTACTAAATCTGATCCAACAGGTATTACTTGTTCAGAAAATGGGGATTCTGGCTTACAGCTGAAAATCCTTTTTAGTGATAGACTCACTGAGGGAAAAGATGACTGTGTCATATGAAATTAGGCTAATTTTATGCATCTGTGTTTGAACACACTGAGGTTTATCTCAGGTTCTTCCAAGAGCCTTATCCATATTAATTGATATTTAATTGCAGATCTGTGCTGAGAAAGTCATTCCAGATCAGCTGTGCCCATCAGTGAGGTGAAAAAACTGTTCACTGAAACAGGACTGTGACCACCAAACTGTGCAGATGCTGCATGATAAGTGACTTCCACTCATACTGCCTTGAATCAGGTGCCAAATGGCAACTCTTAGAAAGTCAGTGACATCTTTGCGTTAAGATCCTCAATAGATGTTTACCTCAGGCATGCTACTAGTCCAGCTGGCATTAACTTCTTGGACCTCTTGAACCTCATTCCCATTATAATGGTCAAAAGAAAAGATGAAACTGTAAAAGACAATTCAATACGTTTATGTTCTCACTTCTCCCTGTGGAGCACTGAGGAACATGGAGAGTTATCAAAGGTCATTGCTGGTTTGCTATGAACTGCAATTTAATCAAGTAAGATCAGAGATAGGGGTTATAAAAACATTTTCCAAAATGCACAACTGTGACTTCTTTCAGCTACAAATAAGGTTTCCAAGTGCAGCAGGATGCTAAATCTTATTCCATGGTTACCAAGTAGATTTATCAGACCATGAATTCTGCTCACAGAATCACAGAATGGGTCAGGTTGGAAGGGACCACAATGGTCATCTGGTCCAACCTCCTACTCCAGCAGGGCCAGCCCAGAGCTCATGGCTCAGGGTTGTGTCCAGAGGGCTCTGGAATATCTCCAGTGAGGAGAATCCACAACCTCTCTGGGCAATCTGTTCAGTGCTCAGTGACTGCACAGGAAAGAAGTTCTTCCTCGGATTCAGGTGGAACTTCCTGGGCATCTGTTTCTGCCCATTGCCTCTTGTGCTATTGTTTCTGTCCTGTGCCTCTGCCACCTCCCTGCAGATACTCCTATACATTGAGGAGATCCCATATCTACATTCATAGGGATACCAATAAGTAGGAAGAATCATTGCAGTAACAGTAACATGTATGTTAAAAGTACAGGAGCACTGTCCCATAAATCCCACCACCCTAGATCATGGCAGCTGCTTTCTAACTTTTCAAGGAGCTAGAGCATTCAGCTTTTTCTGGTTTATTTTTAGAATATTAGCTCTTTATTTGCTGAGCCTTAAAAACTGTATTGGAAGGTTTGCCACTTGGTTTTTTTTTTGCTACAGAATATGGCTATTGACAAATATTTTATCATGACCACAGGTTCCCTTGTTTCCTTTTGCTATGAGGAAACTATTTTTGCCTGTGACAAGAGGTTTTCAAGCTGAGACTGGATGTGGCACTTAGTGCCATGGTCTAGTGACCATGGTAGGGCTGGACTCGATGATCTTGGAGGTCTTTTCCAACCAGGTTGATTCTATGATTCTATTTTAAATGCATTTCTGCATGTGAAACCACAGCCTAAGCCAACTTTGCTAAAACCATGAATGAGACAAGCTTCCAATAGCTTTTACTGCAAGTCAGTTGTGTGAGGTCCATATTCCCCTCAGGGGTTGTAGTTTCTTGCCTCCATGAGGGTTTCACAGCAAACTAGCTAACGTAACAATTACTGCAGAGTTTATGTCCTTATCATAGCAGCAAAGGAAAAACACTAAGTCAAACTATGTTTCATTGGGAGCTGAGAATACATAACATTATGCAAGACTGGATCCCACACCTATTTTACTGCTGGAATTACATTCTAATCTGTTATGATAAGGTTTTTATTGCAGTTGTGTCCCATGGTTCTTATCCAGATTTCACAACAGGTGAAAGTTAGGCAATCGTCTCATAAAAGGAGGTGCTGCCAGGTGGCAACACACACCCCTGTTGGCTTTGTGTGACTGATCTGCCTTCCAGAATAATCACAGAATAACCAGAGCTGGAAGGGACCCTAGAGGATCATCCAGTCCAACCCCTGCCCTGCACAGACATCCCTGACAGTCACACCCTGTGCTGAGAGCATTGGCCAAACACCTCTGGAGCTCTGTCAGCGTTAGGGCTGTGACACTGCCCTGGGAGCTGTACAGGGCCCAAACACCTCTGGGGGAAGAACCTTGTCCTGATATCCAATCTAACCCTGTTCCAGTGCCCAAACACCCTCTGGTTTACCTTGCAAATGGTCCCACAGTTAAGCTCTTGAACTGTGCAAGCTAAGCTGGAAGTATCAAATTCTCTTTAAAAACTAACATTTCTACCAAAGCAACACTCAAACTTTGTTCAAAGAGAGAATTTTACATGCAGTTCAGGATGTTGTTTTTTCATTTGTTTGTTTACTGTAGTAAAACACTTACACAATGATATCTTCACATTTCTGGGATCACATGTCACACAGTAAGCTCCATAACCAGCCACAGAGCCAAAGGTCAGACCAGCAGCTAAGGAGATTTTACTACCTGCAAGGAGAAACCATTCAAGGGTTATTTCTCAATGCAATGTCTCTATCTATACAGTATTATCCAAACAGTTTAACAAAGTACTGATTTGTCCTGGTAGTTCCCCCAGTGTGAACAGAGAGGTGATATTTCTGCAGCTGGGTCACTCTCTTGCATGGCATTAGGGGCAAAGTCGATTAAGTTAGAGGTAGAAGATCAGGATTGAGTAATATTTACAACTGGGGAAAAAAATCCTTGAAGCACAAACCTGCGTTTGGCTATTTTCTGTATCTTCAGAAGGATTTTTGTCATTTCTCTGGGCTCTCTGTTCATTTTACTTATCTCTTACAGCATTTGAGAGTCTCAAAAAATGGTGGAAATGTGTCAATAAATATAAAGAGTCAACTGGATAACACAGGTAGTCATTGACTTTTTAGTCTGACATCTGCACAAAGAAATGGTATCACCAACATCACATTTAATTAGTAAAGGATAAGAAACCCAACAGTTAGATGGCAGTGGGGATGAAAATAAAAATTCTAAAAGTAACACAACAACTCCTATCAGTGCTATTGCAAAACTGGTTCCTAAATCAAAGAGTTTGAGTAATATATTTAGGTTTCTGAACAGGCATTTGTCTTGGAACCACAGGATAAAAGCATAAAATCAGCACAGCAGGCATGAGTTAGATTAAGCTGATTCCCAAATGTTTAGAAATAAAGAATTCAGACCCCTCTAATGTTATTTAGCCCCCAAACCTGTTAAGTACATTTAACCAAGACTTTGCAAGAAAATAGAAATCATTATCAATAAAAATATAATGTAGATATGCCATGAGGACTGAGCAGCTATTAAAGAGTGAACAGGTGAATGTGACCACTTAAATGCTTAAGCTGACCCAAGTACACCTCATGAGGCTCAGCTCATTTCCAGCAGTGCAAGATGGATTTAAGATGCAGTCATGGTAATTATAGCAAAGTTTTCATGTCTCACATCATTTTTTAGGATTTTTTACAAAGCATAGCAGATGCTTCAGATGATTGCCCAGGGAGGCTGTGGCTGCCCCAACCCTGGCAGAGTTCAAAGCCAGGTTGGATGAAATCTTGACCAACCTGTTCTGGTGGGAAGTGTCCCTGCCCAGGGTAGAGGGTTGGGACTAGATGATCTCTAAGGTTCTTTCCAAATCCTAAAATTCTATGATTCTGTAATTCATTTCCCAATCAGATGCTTCATTTCCAAATCCTGCTACCCCAGCACTCACCTTTCCTAGTGTATGCTACAATACCTCCAACAGCCAGCAACGAAGCGTATGCAAAGCCAATCCAGTCAATAGCCATGGTCCCAACTCTGGAAAAGAAAACACATTGCAGCTGAGACCAAACAAGGTCATTTCTCATGGTAAAAAAAGAAATCATTACTTAAAAGGTTTGTAAACAGCACTGCACTATCCCAAGTCGTGTTTGTGTCAAAACATGACTTCTGGTGTCAAACACACATTGACACCCATTGACACAAACAGCTGTGTTTGTGTCAATGTGTCAAAACATTCAGAAGGTGAAGGTGTGTCTGTTGGCTATTGTACCATCCTTTCACTAATTGCTGCCCTTCCTTAAAGCCCAACATCTAGGTATACCCTATTTCCATTAGGGGATTTTTTTGGGATGTATGTGGCATTTTTTTCTCAGTCAAAAATACATGTATCAAGCCAAAATCTTGATACCACCCGGAGCAAGAGTTTTGCTGCAGTTGCGCTGATCTGGGCACACACTGTGGATACACAGAGGTCTTCTGAGTGCACAGCTCAGTGCCCTTTCAACCAGGCTGCATCTCATGGATTTTGAGTGGAATAGAATGTCACAGACCCTGCACCAGGAAAAAAAATAGGCATTTTCAGTCTATGCAAACTTTCCAGACAGAAACTTTGGCTCTTTTGGGAAGCTGTATGAACAGCAGCTTCATCCTGTCTATGCTCCTTTTGTTTCACCTTTGTTGATTTCACCTTTCATTCATTTTCATAGAATCACAGAATTTTAGGGGTTGGAATGGACCTCAGAGATCATCCAGTCCCAAGCCCTGCCCTGGGCAGGGACACCTCCCAGCAGAGCAGGTTGCTCAAGGCTCATCCAACCTGGCTGTGAACACTGCCAGGGCTGGGGCAGCCACAGCCTCCCTGGGAAATCTGTGCCAGTGTCTCACTATATTTTGATGCACTGTCCGAAGTTAGGGTTTTGTCCTCCAAAAAGCAGTTAAGTTACTGCTGTAATTAATGCTCATCTCTCCTTCCTTGGCTGCTCTGTGCAAAGGCATGAGCAGCAGCGTCTGCAGCAACTCCTGCACCACCACCCGGTGGGATGTCTCTTTCCTTTCCTTCTCCCAGATTAAGTGTATCTCTATCAAATTAAGTGCATCCTTCCAAGTTAAGTGTATCTTTCCTTACATCTGGGCGTAAGTCTCCTTGATCAGGCAACCAGCAGCAGGACAAGAGGGCACAGACTCAAGCTCTGCCAGGGGAGGGTTAGGCTGGAGATTAGGAAGAGATTTTTTGCAGAGAGAGTGCTCAGGCATTGGAATGTGCTGCCCAGGGAGGTGGTGGATTCCCCATCCCTGGAGGTTTCCAAGCTGAGACTGGATGTGGCACTTAGTGCCATGGGCTAGTGACCACGGTAGGGCTGTACTTGAGGATCTTGGAGGTCTCCTCCAACCTGGTTGATTCTATGATTCTATGATTCTATGATTCTCTGATTCTGTGATTCTGACCCCGGTTTTCAAGGGTGGCAGCACACCCAGCGCTTCATGCCAAGCTTTTAACCCTTGCAGTGCGCGACTCCCCGCGATGCCTCGCACAGGAGCTGCGCTCGGGGGGACTCGGCAGGGTCGGGGGGACAGGACGATGCTCTTGGCCGGGGCAGGAGGTGTTTGGGAGCCGCATCACGATCGCGCCCCGCGCCCCCCGAGCGATCCGTACCTCAGCCCGGGCCCGAGCAGCACCGGAGCCGCCCCGGGAGGGAGGGACGGCGGGAGGAAGGGAGGGAGGAAGGAGGGA
>NW_008657793.1:0-468 GCF_000695815.1 Acanthisitta chloris | reverse complement strand
TCGTGCCCCTTGCGGGGCATGCCCCTCGGAGGGAGTAACTGCATTTAATAAACAACAAGGGAACGATGAGTTTCCAACAGATTGGTCGGAAAGGTTAAGAAAAATCAACCATATTATTTGGGTTCTGAAAGACAACACATTACATATTTGGGATAAATCTTAACCGTGTTAAGGTAATATTTGTCTTCCATGCAACCGTTATGCATGATAGGCCCTGCTCTCCTGGAGATGCTGAACATCTGCCAGTGGGGAGCAGTGAATTAATTACTAGAGTGAATTTTTAACTGTTAATGCTGTTTAACTGGTACCAAGCAGACCCCTGTGCTTGCCATAGAACTAACTTTTTGGTCTCTTGACTGTATATATCACCTTACTGTATTATGCCTGAACACATTTTGATAACTTTGGTGTGAAGTAGAGCTGATCTGTTACTGAGTCCAGAGTGGAGCAGAGATCTACCTGCAGCCC
>NW_008657792.1:7740-11242 GCF_000695815.1 Acanthisitta chloris | reverse complement strand
CAACCCCCCAAAACAATCCTAATGCTACTGTGAGAATTTTCTCCCTGCATAGTAACCATATTCCTGCCTTTCTGTCTTCTAGGAAGGAAACCTTGATTAAGCCTTCGATTGTTTTCCTCCTCCAGACTGTGCTGGGCTGGTGGCAGGGGTGAGGCAAGTGTGTGCTCTCAGCTGCTGGCACTGTCCCACAGCTGTCCCAGGCAGAGCTGTCTCCTCCTACTCTGCTGCAGGCAAAATCAGTCGGGTTAGTCCAAGGATTTAAACTGTTTGTCTGAGGTAACCTGACTGGGGCTTTTGCCCGAAGCAAAGAAAGCAGCACCTGCACAGACACTGCCTGGCTGGTCCCTACCTGGAGTAACCTTTTCTCCTGGCACAGCCTGAGTCAGACTGTGGTTGTGCAGAGAGGCAGCAGCCCCTGGTACAGCTCAGCATGGCTTAATTTGAAGCATTCAGGGTCCTTTGCCAGTGTAGTTTAAACTGTTTCCAAGGGGGTTAGGCCATATTGGCATAATTGCTTTTTTCTGACACTACTTTCAACATTATTTTCGCTCTTTTCCCTAATTAAAAACTTCTTCCAGCAACTCATAGCAAAGCCCAAGTCTGAGTTTCTGCCATGTCTCTTCAAACACAACACTTGTAGAAACAGCATTTTTGGGAAGTTCCTTAAATTGAAAGTAATATACATCTTTATTGTATAATTAAATCTATTGTGTTATACATATTTGTGTTATATACCTTGTGTTAAAATATTTGAGTCCTGGTCTCAAACTAGTGCTAGCAACACAGAACTGCAATCAGGAATGTGTTACTACCCCTGGGGTTCTGGTGATCCCTATTTTCCCTCCCTCCCTTTCTTCCTGAGCAAATAGCAAGTCCCTGCTTTCCTCTCCTCACTTTTGCACCCAAGTGTTATGTCATTCCAGGCTACAAATGCTCCAGAGAGATCCTTTGTGGAAGTTGTTAGGGTGAACCTGCCAGCAGACAAATTCAGGTAAGACTATCACACAAAGGACAAGCAAAGCCTAATCCTGTCAGTGGCATTTCATCCTCATGCTGCAACCTCACGTCCTTCTGCAACAAAGAACAAGCCAGTTGAGGAATATTGGAATATTCTCACCTGTTTTCCCCCAGCTCATCTAAAGGCTCCTCTCTATGCTTCTCTCTCTTTTTCCACACCCTCCTCTGCCCATTTCCACCTCCACTCCCCACTGGGGCTGCACTGTCAAAAGCCTATTCCCAGCCTGTATAGCTTTTTATTGAATGTTTGTGAGGTTTGGATTAAGGTCTTACACTGCTAGCAAAGCTGTAATTATTTTTGCCTGTATTACTATATATTGAATCGATGTAACTTTTCAATAAAGGTGGTTCAATGCAGGACACTCCCTGATGAGTTGGGAATATAGCAACCACAGTCATTATCCCAGAGGATCTGGGTTGGGTTTTTTTGGTTTGGTTTTTTTTTCCCCCTCTTGGAGGGAAATGGAATTAGAGATGAGCCTTATTGTATTAACCTTGACAGCTTGTAATTATCAACTGAAACACTTGATTAAAATTGTCACAAGGTTGGAGAATTTTTTTATAAATAAAGAATCAAACATGGGTAGTGCCCAGATGCTGTGGTGATAGGCACCTTTAATGGGTGTAATTAATAATGATCATAAGCTTGGTGGAAACAAGTAGCCTTTGAAAAACACTGTCTTGCTTTGGACTCACTGCAATGCAAACAGGCACTTGGTGAGAACTGGGAGTCATAGAATCAATCATGTTGGAAAAGACCTCCAAGATCACCAAGTCCAACCCTCCCGTGGTCACTAGCCCATGGCACTGAGTGCCACATCCAGTCTCAGCCTAAAAACCTCCAGGGATGGTGAACCCACCACCTCCCTGGGCAGCACATTCCAATGCCTCATCACTCTCTCCATAAAAAATCTCTTCCTTCTCAGAGCCTGGAAACATGGAATGGTTTGAGTGAGAAGGGATCTTAAGGATGATCCAATTCCACCCCCTGCCATGGGCAGGGACACCTTCCACTAGCTCAGGTTGCTCCAAGCCCCATCCAACCTGGCCTGGAACACTTCCAGGAATACTAAAATTCCCATCACATCAAATGAAAGATAATTAGTAGTAACAGGACATAGTTTAGTTTAGAGATATTTAAAACTTGTTGCTAACACTTCAGGTTTTCTTTATTTTGAAGCTGTCTGTGCCATTTCATTTCCAATAAACTCTTGTGTTTATTTAGGCACTGGTGCAGTTGTCCCCTTTGCTAAACTGAGGCTGTTCCTCAGGGTACCAGCCTTCAACACCTTCTGGATTGCCTGGGATTCTGGTGGTTAATGGAATATCTGACCTTCTGGGCTTGCCTGTGATTCCCTGTAACTGAGCTTGCATTTTTCTGTTGAGATGTGCTGAGCTGGCCAAAGGTAATCTGGGCAGTCAGCAGCCCATGCTGTTCCAGCAGGTTCCAATTTGCTTGCCTCCCCCATCAGCTGCCTCCCATCTGAGGTGAGCTGATTGGGCATTCGTGTACTTGTCCTGCCGTGGTGTGTCACGTCACTTCACATCTTCCCAGGGCCTTCTGTAAACTGCCTTGACACATGACATGAGGGGAGCCCACGGCGCTTCTGAAGGGGATCACCTGCTCCCAATTTGGAGAGCACAGGGAAGGGAGTGGTGGCCAGTATGGATTGCTGCTCCCTCTCTACCTACCCTGGCCTGTTACACCGTGAGAATGCATAGCAGATGGCAGGTGAGAGAGGTAAGCAAGAACACATGGCACAGGGGTTATCTGAGGGGATCCCGTGGGTCTTGGCTGTGTTGTGCAGCCCAAGTCAGTAGATGTGCAAGTTTCATGCTTGCTTAGTACCTCTGAGTTACCATCTATTTTGTACCAGCTGTCCTAGTGTCCCCAGCAAATTTTAAGCAGCACCAAAATACATTTTGGGATAAAAACTCCCTGTAAACTGCTGGAATAATGGGAATGTCAACCTGAGGATGAAGTTTGTACAGTTCCTTCTGTTTAGACTGGTTTTAATCCAGGCTTAATCACTGTTTTGGTTGGCATACATTGGAGCTATATTCATTGCTGCCTGTGAGTAGTGTGACATGCTATAGATAACGTATATAATATAATAAATATATTACATAATAACATGCTATAATGATACTAATTATAAGTATGCAATTATACATTAGCATTTCTAATACTCTCATTGCAACAGGATGCAGTAAGTAGGATGGAGACTGTATCATCAGGAAACTTGTAGCCAAAAGACATTGCAAATGTTACCTCAAAGCAGGAAGGGATCTGCTTGCCCTGTGCTTTTGCTGTTCTGTCTGCAGCAGTGCTTACTGATGCCTAAGTTGGATAAATAAGTAAACAATCAAATCCTGGGCTGCATCCCCAGGAGTGTGGGCAGCAGGTCAAAAGAGGTGATTCTTCCCCTCTGCTCTGCTCTGGTGAGACCCACCTGGGATCCTGCACACAGTTCTGGTGTCCTCA
>NW_008657792.1:0-7501 GCF_000695815.1 Acanthisitta chloris | reverse complement strand
GTTCAATCCAGGCTGGATGAGCCTTGAGCAACCTGATCTGGTGAGGAGGTGTCCCTGCCCAGGGCAGGGGTTGGGACTAAGTCCCTTCCAACCCCTAAATTCTATGACCAAATTCCATGCCCAGCACACTTATTCCTGGTTTCTAGTACAGAGGGGTGGCATGGCAGGGGAGATTATCAGTCTCCCACTGCTGCAGCACAGTAAGTCCATTCAAGAAACCTCTTTGGGACCCTCCTGTTGACTTTCTGGCCACATCTGTCTGTCAGCACTGTGGGAACGTTAATTTGGATATCAGGCTGTGTGTATCTGGATCCTTTCCAAGGCATGTGCTCCCCAGCTTGCACCAATTTAAATATTTCAGTTGGAATTTGCATCTATGGCTGAAACAGTTCAATAGTTACCAAGACCTGGTGTAACAAACTTGGACAGATGTGTTTGGCTCTGTGAGGCAACTACCACCTTCGTCTGAACCACATGTGCTGATGCTGACTGACCAGTCCTGTTGCACCAAGTACTATATCTGCTGAAAACTTCCCTAAATAACAGTTGTAGCATATTCATGTTCATGTATGTGTTGATGCACGAGCAGATAGCCCACAAAGAGAGGGATGTGGTTAGTAACTCTTGTATTGGTTTATCCATGCCCAAGTCTCTGCATTTAGCTATTTCAATAAGTCATCATAACCTTAACTCATAGATTAATCCTGCACAGCTCAGGAGTGGCCATTGGTCAGTAAAAAATGCAGAGATGAAAGAGTTTAGCTTTGAGATTTTTGTTATACTTAGTATTAAAACTCAGCACTTAGAACCTTATTGGTTACTGACTGATTGGATAAAAATCTGTTGTAAACACTAAGGGGCATAAATGGCACTAAATTGTCTCTAGTCCTTTATCATAGAATCATAGAATTTAGGGGTTGGAATGGACCTTACAGACCATCCAGCCCCAACCCCTGCCCTGGGCAGGGACACCTCCTCACCAGATGCCTCCCTGGGCAACCTGTGCCAGTGTCTCACCACCCTCACAGGGAAAAAACTTTTTTCTCACATCTAAGAGAAAGTCACTAGACTTTCCCTCCTTCAGTTTGAACCTGTTACCCCTTATCTCTTTATAGAGAGGTTAAAGGAGATACTCTTGCTATGAAGAGCCTTGAGTAGACATGTTACCTTAAGGAAAATTGCTAACTTAAATGCAAAGTCAGTGGGTTTTTAATCTGTCCTTTCTCTGTCTCCCAGAAACAATCTGAGTGATTTTCTCCCTGATTTGTTGTTTGGCATTACCTTTAGCACTGCCTTTACATTACAACATTGTCCAAGTGGCTTAAGCTAGACAAGCAAACTGTTCTGAGTTTGATGTGCCTTCCTAGTTACATGTTTAACTAAATCAGGTTACAATTACATTGCCTTGAAACAATTCCCTAAAACAGCTAAATCCTCTCCTTTTTAATTAAAATGCAGTGCAATAAATATACTCTTTGATGAGCTGATGCAAAGAACACACACACCCAAGAAAGGGGTGAAAAGGTAAGTGCAGAGTTAGTGATGGTGGCTCTTTAGACACTATGATCATACAAAGCATTAGTAAACTCTTTTCTGAACAACTTAAATAGCTACAACTGTTGGGCCAACAAAACATTCTATACCTATAGCTTCAAAATTTGCTCCAAATCCTTTTTTTCATCTTCTTTAAATAGAGAAAAGAAATTCTATTCCCTGCCAACATGACACCTGTGCATTTACAGGGGAAGATCAATGGCTTTGATTAATGGGGAGAAGACCTTAGGGAAGCACAGTCTCATCTAATTGGGGCAGGGGAAGAAGTTGTTTCAGAATCCTCCAAGTTAGCTTTAAAAAAATGCAACTGTTTTTGTTCAGCACACTTAGAATTTCCTTATTGTATAAAATAATCACAGTTTATGTCAGTCCCTGTGGCCCAGCTAAGGCTTTATAACACAGCCACACCAACAGGTGTGGTTTGTAGGCCTCATTGAGAATTACCACTGGCTCTTGGCATGGCTCAGTTCCCAGAGTTGTGTTTCCTATGGTATCTCTAGTGAAGTCTGAAGGAGCCAGATGACTTCTCAGGCCCTATAAAGGCTTTTTTTATGGAGACTTGGAGCGTATTTATGTGCCTATACCCCCACTCCTAGCCTGTTAAAAGAAAGAATTTAGCACAGGTTTCCATTCTTATCTTAATGCTCACATTTGTTTTGCAGATCACCTTTAAAAAGGCTGTAAATGGACTGTGGGGCTCAATTCCCGGGCTGAGCCTAAAGTGCAGCAGGTTTCAAGGCAGAGCTGTTGGGTCCAGAGCTGTGTGTTAACTCTGCAGGGCAGGACTTGCTTAACAAGTCCCTGAAGCCTGAGGAGAAGTCTTTCCTCACCAGGGAGCTGCCATTCCACTATAGTCTAGTGGAAGGTGTCCCTGCCTGTGTTGGTGTTTGGAACTAGAGGGTCTCTAGGGTTCCTTCCAACCCAACTCACTCTGTGATTCTGAGATAGAAATGAGTGTGGGTCAGATCCTCTGTGGTGCAAATGAGTGTCCGACCCCTCTGTTGATTTAAAACCAGACAATGCTTGAATCATTGCTAGAATCCAGTTGGATTGGGTCAGATTTCACTGCTGAGTAATATCAGTGTAATGGCATTCAGATGATGACTATGTTTACCAAGATTAGTGCTTTGGTGTTAATTGTCCATCTCTTACCTCTGAACCCATTTCCATTGCCACTGGAGCAGGCAGGAGAAGGAGACCCTTGGGGTCTGATGACAGGAGCAAAGGCACTCTTCTGTTTGACAGCAGGAAAGACGGAAGAGGAGAACGGAAGGATGGAAGCAGTGCTGGAGGAGCCAACTGTTGGACTTGAAGACATTACTGCAAGAGAAAAAAAAAGTGAATTCTCAGCAGAAATGCAACTGTAGAAGTTTGGTTAAATTGCTCAAAATATCGACTGGCTGATCACTCATTTTATCTCTTAAAGAAGGTGTCTTTGTCACAGTGACTCGAATTAGAGGAGTTACCTGGCAGAGCTTGAGTCTGTGCCCTCTTGTCCTGCTGCTGTTGCCTGGGAGCAGAGACCAACCCCCACCTGACTCCAACCTCCTGTCAGGGAGTTGCAGAGGGTGATGAGGTCTCCCCTGAGCCTCCTCTTCTCCAGGCTGAACATCCTCAGCTCCCTCAGCCTCTCCTCATAAAATCTCCTCAAACTCCTTTGAGTTGGACCTTGGCCTTAAATTACAGCTCAAAGTGTGAGGATGTGATTGTAGCAGTTTTCAGATGACCAAGGAGCCTTCACAATCCCTGCAAAGTGGATCAGTCCTTACACAGATGATGTGGATGTAAATAAAATGAAGTGGGATTTTACAGGACACACCAGGTGTGCTCTGGAAAGGTGAGATCCTGACATCAGTGGGAACTACACCATAAGCAACAGTGTAGGTAAATCATTCAATATTAGGCCAATAAATTGCTGTTCATTCTGTACATATTTCCCATCTGGCCAGAGGAAGTCAAGGTATGAAAGAAAGAGTAAAACTAGTAACTAGAAATGCAGAGCTTAATTCCCTCATTGTTGTGTTTCTGGCTCTTAAGGTAATGTAGTTTCACAGGAAATAAATCCACAATTCAGCCCTCAGTGATTGATAAGGAATTCCTAGTCCTCACAGTTATTTCAGAGTGGCTCGTGCATAGGATTTGGGAAAGTCTCTGCTAAAAGTAATGGTTATTTGCTTAAGAAAATTGCGATTTGTACCTTATTTCTCACTGTGGCTTTTGCCACTTAGCAATCTGTAGAAGGATAAAAAAATGAAGGGGAAAAATAAGACATACAATTGAATATTCCTCTATTTTTCTTGAAAAAATGGAAATATTCTCTAGCTTGTACTAAAATACACCAAAACACAATCAGAACCTTTCCCAAAAATCAGCATTTTGTGGTGTGGTCAATGGAACGAAGAGGAGCACGTACGTCCGTAGGGAGATCCCGTGGGAGAGCCGTTGATGAACCCAGGGGAGCCTGGCACACCCAGGTTGGACATGGGGACGTTGCTGTAGCCGTTCATGCTGTTGCTGGAGGTGCTGTAGTTGGACTGTTGAGGTGTGGAGCTGGATGAGTACCCACGGGGTGAGATGCTGCTGGTGTTACGGATGTAGCCTGAAAAAAAACACAAGCAGGTCAATGGATTGGGCTTTAAACTTTCCTCTGTATATTCCCTGCTTAAAGCAATTACTGATTTAAATCCAGATTCATTAAAACACTTAAGCATTAAATTCAGTAGGTTTTTCTGCACATGCTGTCAAGTTAAGGAATATTGAGTTTTAAACCATCTCTTTGAAGGGAACTGATGTATATTTTTCTAGGGAGATTTGAGTGGTTAAAAGACCTGGACAACTATGTGTGTGCTTCTCTTTTTCTGAGGTAGAATTTATAATGTGTGTGGGATTTTCTGCACTTTAAGGGGGGAGCTTTTACTTTGCAAATTAATACAAATCAAGTACATTACTAAGGGGAAATTATACACATACGTAGTTTTATCCACTTTCTGCCCTTGTCATATATGAAAATAGAGACATCACAAAAAAAAAAGATACTGAGGGGAGTGGGGAAATAATTCAGTTAAGTTGGTATCAAAACTACTCAGGAATTATTTGAGGCACAGTTAATCTGCTGAGTGGACCCTGGTGCAGACACAGCCCAATCCAAACTGGCAGCACACAGCAATTTCTGGTGCTGCTGGCTTAAATCCACCTCTCAGCACCTCTGTGCTCACAAGCAGAGCAGGTCGAGAAGCTGAGGCTAAGCTGAAAGCAGCAGAGGGTGAGAGTTCCAGCAGAGGTTCACCTTGGCTGTTGCCCTGCGCCGACTCGGAGATGCTGACTCCCAGCTGGCTGCCGTAGGAGTTGATTCCCATCATACTGCTGTGAGCAGGAGAGCTGGACAGGGCAGGGATCTGTGCAGGATTCCTGGGCACGCTGTAGAGAGCCTCAGCGATGTCTGCAGCTCGTTTCAGGATGATGTCCTGAGGGAGGAACGGGACGAGGTCAGAAATGTGTCAGGGAATGCACTTGGCTATATCCCAGTCCCTCAGTCCCACCTGGTTGTTGTGTGGTGTTCCATACAGAGCTTCAACGAGGTCAGCAGCTCGTTTCAGCAGCATTTCCTGGAGGAGGAGCAGAAAACAGACATGTTAACAGCAAAAGAAGGAAAGATTTCAGTGTGAGTAAAGCCGTGGGGTTACATTCGAGCTTCGGGGCTGCTGTTTGCGTGTGGCCTCGCTGAAAACTGTGTCCCTCAGAGGGACTGTGTGCAAAACTCATCCCCTGACGGTGTGCCAAACCGGCCAGCCCGAGCCCTCGGGCCTGGGCCTGGGGAGGGGCGCTGGGGCAGCAGCCCCACTGTGTGCTGTGCCCAGGGCTGAGCCTGGCCTGGAGCTCTCCAGAGTCCTGAACTTACTGCTCCTCTGCAGCGTCACAAAGGGAGACACATTTGGGATGGACCCGTTCCCTGCTGAATATCAAGACATCTTTTTGCATAGAGACATGAATACGTGTCTATGATTCAACAGATCCTCTGCTCGGACACATCGTTTAGGGTCAGAGATTTCCCAGTGTGGATAAACGAACTGGGAAGGTACCTGCACTGGGCTCCCACTTCGCAGCAGAATAAGTTCTCAGACAGTGCTGGACTACATTGCTGGCAGCTGTGGGTGCCAAACAATCACATTCTTGCTTGGACTAATAATTAACTGGGGAATTATGTTCAGATGTGATTGGCATTCAAGATACAATTGTCTCTTTTATGAATCAGAAGTGAAAGACCATATTTAATGAGCTGAGTGAAATGCTTAAGAATATTTTACCTTTGCTAGTCTTTCGGGGTCACCAGGATGTCTTGGGATGACCTTCTGCAGCCTTTGGAAACCATAATCTATGGTAGGTTCATTTAAAGCTGAAAGGAAAAACGTGAAATATATGATACATGTATTTTGTATGGCTCTGTCTCAATAGGGGAACAAAGAAATCTTGACTTCTGCACTTAAAACTGCTCCTTTTTCCCATGTTAACTTCTCACCATCTATCAAAGGCTGAATTAACAGCTTGAAAGATACAGCAGCACTGTCACAAAATACTCCTTCAAGGGTGAAGGTACAAAACTGGACAAATCTGAGCATGGTAGCAATAAAGCAAATTATGACACAGATCTAAATTAGACCAGGTCTTCTTCTGCTGGTTATACAGTCAGAAATCAGAGTACTGTGTCTGCTCAGCTAATAAACACATTCCACACCCCCCCAAAGTTCTGCAGTCACAAACTAGGGCACAGCTATTCATTAGACACATTACCTTCTCCAGTTGTTCTGCATACATTGCCACTTCACTGTAATGATCTTAATCTCTAGCGGATAAACCAAGATATTTTGACCCAGATCCTCAGTTAGCAATAGCTGGCAGAGCCCTACTGGCATTGCTGATGATTTCATAAAACTTCAGACACTTTAATAGTCTCTGCTATGAAACAGCAGCTATAATAATCTCATTTCTGAGGATTCAAAATGAGACTATCCTCAAAATTGCTAGAGAAACCAACAGGCAGCTCACAGCGTCCTGGCTCTGCCTGCCCCTGACACATCAGTGTGCACTGAAACAGTTAGAGGTATGGGGATTTTAGCATTCCCTCATCCTTCAGAATGTGAATTATGACACAAACGACACATTCATGCTGAGAATCCTGCTAAGAGTTTCACGACACATTTAATAAGTAGCATGTGTAAGTCCTTTAGCACTGCCCTCGCAGTGCTGGCTCCAATCCTCTTGCACCATTTGTGGTTCTTTGGGGAAACAAAACACATCTCTTTTAGGAAATAGTAACTGGTGACACTGGCTGAAAATCCCTGATTGCAGGAGATGCTGATGGCACTCCTTGAATCTTCCAAAATATACTCTGCACCTTCCAGGAGAACCATCTCAGGCACCAGGAGAATGAAACGATCAAGTGAGAAAGACTATTCTGCTGATCCTGATTCTCTGTTTATCTGTGTCTGCCTTTGGTGTAACAACAGGAAGGTAAAAGGTCATATTCCCCACTGAGATACTTTTTCTATTTACTTTTTATTAAATAATTATGGCATGGCATGAAGTTTAAATATTACAGGAGATAATCAAGTGGGAATTGAGTAGAGAAAACCCAGACCTGAGAATTTAGTCTTGGCTATACTTAGAATGTCTTTGCTCTCCACTGGGAGCCATTCTGGTTTGCTTAAGGAGTTTAATAATACACATTTCAACTGCCACAGAATCTACATCCCATTTGGGAAGAGGTTTTGGGTTGGTTTTTTTTGGGGGGGTATTTTGCCAATAATCCCGAGAATTATAGGCCCATTCTCTCCAGAGTCTATCCATCATTATGTGCCATTTCTCTTCTTGATTACAAATCTGATCATTGAAGTTACAGGTCTTCAGCTAAGCAAAAGAAATGTGAAATATAGAGGAATTAAAACATATA
>NW_008657791.1:0-431 GCF_000695815.1 Acanthisitta chloris | reverse complement strand
TGGCACAGGTCGCCCAGAGAAGCTGTAGCTGCCACATCCCTGTAAGTGTTCCAGGCCAGGTTGGATGCCATTTCTACTGAGAGTTCTAGAAAACTACATGGCAAAAATAACCCTTGCAATGTGTTTCAGCATTTTTTACTCTCAGTAATTCTTGCTGTTAATATTCTGTTCCATGATTCTATGAAATATTTCTCCATACTGAAATGCAACCAAGTTCCTAAGTGAACCTGGAAAACATTTCTCCCCTTCTTAATCAGAATGTTATTGTTGGGTTGACATTTTCCTCAGCCTTTTACAGTATAGAAACATAGAAATGCCCTAGAATGTCACAGCTTTGGGCAATGCAAATTGACATGGTCAAGGCATGAATTGGCCCTAGTATTTTGGGAAGGGGAGCAGGGGAATGGGATGGCCTTAAAATAGCTGACAAC